>NC_090740.1:87817180-87828707 GCF_036898095.1 Palaemon carinicauda
TTCACCTTCAAGAAAGGTTCACTACCGACCTTCAACGTGATTGTCCCATCAGCTCGTCGATCGCCTAGCTGTCACCTACAGCTCACAACTCGTTCAATCTCTTGTAAATCGCCTACAGCTCACAACTCGTTCAATCTCTTGTAAATCGCCTGCTACGCGAGAATCGTTTACAACTCAGCAATCAGCTGCTGTCTTAGCTGTTTAGAAACGTATACTTGTCGGCTTCAGGAACTTCAATCTTCTATCAGACAGCGTTTTCACTCGTCTCATACCCAAAACGTGTTGATCACTTTCAGAGCATAAAACGCCCAACGGTGCGTGAATAGCTTCAGCATGAATCGTTGGCCTATCTCCTCGTCCAGTGATTCGTAGCTCTTTGACGCTTAAACACTCATCGCATAATAAGCCAGCGTTCGGTTGTGGCTCAGAGAATTTCAGTCTAACAAGTCTCTCTCCTTTGGAACACAACCTCCCTCCAGGCCGTGAATCGCTCAGCCTTCACAACTTGGGAAAGGCGGTAAACGTTCAACATTTTCTGGACCATATAAGCCAGTGGTTCTCAAACTTTCTTTCAGGTGACTCTAAGCATGCACCTCAAGCCCTGACCACGACCCCACTAGTTTAGTTGTACATGTAAAATTATATATTACAAGTTTTTGGCTGTAAAAGTACGTGACAGTAAATGTACTTCTATAATAGAGGTACCATTCTGTTGGAAAAGACAAAATTAACATTAATGAATTTTATTGTAGCATTATAAATTCTAAGGCTTAATATCAATCAAAATACCCACTACTGGAATAATATTTTGTCACAATCCATAAAAACAAACTAGAATTATAAATGTTTTCTGTTGAATGGTAAACTGATTTTATTGGCAGCCTTGGGCCTGGATCATGTTGCTAAGTTTCTCTATTCGTGGTTCAGTCTTAGAAAGGAGGAATAAAGAAAGAGTGTAGGTAGTAAGGAAAGTGAAGTGGCAAGAAACAAGGAAGAGCAGGTGTATAGAGGAGAGGAGAGGTCAAGGAGGAAGTAACAAGGAAAAGAGGTATAATATATTTGCAAATCATAGTAAATAAGTCGAAGCCGAAAAAGAAAAATATCAATGATAGACAGCACTCCAAATCTCACCAAAACAACAACCTAAAAAACTAGCCATATACAATACTCTAAATCTCTAAACAACCGCCAAAACAACAACTTAAAAAACAAATGACATAAAATCCTCCAAATCTCTAAACAACTGCCAAAACAACAACCTCAAAAACCAGCAACAAGAAATCCTCCAAATCTCTAAAGACCTTCCATAACATTAACCTCAAAAAACAGCAACACAAAATCCTCCAAATCTCTAAACATCTGCCAAAAAAAAAAACAACCTTAAAACCCAGCGACATAAAATCCTCCAATTCTCTAAACATCTGCCAAAACAACAACCTCAAAAACCATCGACCTAGAATCTTCCAAATCTCTAAACAACTCCTAAAACAAAGACCTCAAAAAACAGGTGACATAAACTCCTCCAAATCTCTGAACAACTGCAAAAGAGCAACCTAAAAAATCAGCGACGTAAAATCCTCCAAATCTCTAAACAACTGCCAAATCAACAACCTAAAAATCCAACGACATAAAATCCTCAAAATCTCTAAACAACTGCCAAAACAAAAACGTAAAAAACCAGTGACACAAAATCCTCCAAATCTCTATGCAACCGCTGAAACAACAAACTACAAAAACGAACGACATAAAATACTCCAAATCTTTGAACAACTGCTAAAATAACAACCTCAAAAATAAGCGACATAAAATCCTCCAAATCTCTAAACAACTGCCAAAACAACAACGTAAAAAACCAGGGACATAAAATCCTGAAAATCTCTAAACAACTGCCAAAACGAAAATCTCAAAAAAAAAACCGACTGAAAATTCTCCAAATCTGTAAACAACTGCCAAAACAACAACCTCAATAACCAGCAACATAAAATCCTCAAGATCTCTAAACAACTGCCAAAACAATAACCAAAAAAATCCAGATACATAAAATCCTCCAAATCTCTGAACAACTGCCATAACAAAAACCTAAAAAAAAAAAACATAAAATCCCCCAAATCTCTGAACAACTGCCGAGACAACAACCTCAAAAATAAGTGACATGAAATCCTTTAAATCTATAAACAACAGCCAAAACCACAACTTGAAAAACCAGCGACATAAAATCCTCCAAATCTCTAAACAACTGCCAAAACAAAAACCTCAAAAAACCAGCGACATAAAATCTTCCAAAGCTCTAAATAACTGCCAAAACAATAACCTAAAAAAACAGATACATAGAATCCTCCAAATCTCTAAACAACTGCCATAACAACAACCTAAAAAACAGCAACATAAAATCCTCACATTCTCTGAACAATTGCCAAAACAAACACTTAAAAACCCAGAAACTTGAAATCCTCCAAATCTCAAAACAACTGCCAAACGACAACCTCAAAGAACCAGCGACATAAAATCCTCCAAATTTCTAAATAACTTCCAAAACAACAACCTCAAAAACCAGTGACATAAAAGCCTCAAAATCCCTGAACATCTACCAAAAGAATAACCTAAAAAACCAGCGACATAAAATCTCCAATTCTCTAAACAACTGCCAAAACAACAACACCCAAAAACCAGGGACATAAAATTCTTTAAATCTCTAAACAACTGCCTATACAACAATCCCAAAAAACCAGCAACATGAAATCCTCAAAATCTCTAAAAAAACTGCCAAAAAAGCAACCTAAAAAAACAGAGATATAGGATCTTTCCAATCTCTAAGCAACTGCCATAACAAAAACATGAAAAATAAGCCCCATAAAATCCTTTAAATCTCTAATCAACTGCCAAAACAACAACCTAAAAAAACCAGCGACATAAAATTCTCCAAATTGCTAAACAACTGCCAAAAAAAGCTCAAAAACCAGCAACATATAATACTCCAAATCTCTAAACAACTGCCAAAACAAAAACCTCAGAAACCAGAAACATAAAATCCTCCAAATCTCTTAAGAACTGCCAAAATAAACACCCTCAAATAACCAGCGACAAGAAATCCTTCAAATCTCTAAACAACTGCCAAATCAACAATCTCAAACCTGCAACAAAAAATAATCCATATATCTAAACAACTGCTAAAACAACAACCTGGAACAAACAATGACAAAAAATCCTCCAAATATCTAAACAACTACCAAAACAACAACCTCAAAAACCAGCGACATGAAATCCTCCAAATCTTTAAACAACTGCCAAAACGACATTCTAAAAAAAAGGGACATAAAATCTTCCAAATATCTAAACAACTGTCAAACAACAACCTAAAAAATCAGCGACATAAAATCCTCCAAATCTCTGAACAACAGTCAAAATAGCAACCTCAAAAAACCAGCGACAAAAAATTCCTCAAAATCTCTGAACAACTGCCAAAACAACAACCGCAAAAAACAAGCGACATAAATCCTCCAAATCTCTAAACAACTGCCAAAACTACAATCTTAAAAACCAGCGATATCAAATCCTCCAAATATCTAAAGAACTGCAAAAATAAACAACCTTAAAAACCAGCAACATAAAATCCTCCAGATCTCTAAACAACTGCCAAAACAACAACCAAAAAATTTGCAGCAAAATCCTCCAAATATCTAAACAACTGCCAAAACAGCAACCGCAAAAAAAACCAGCGACATAAAATGCTCCAAATCCCTGAACTACTGCCAAAACAACTACCTCAAAAACCATCAACATAAAATCCTCCAAATCTCTAAACGAACTGCCAAAACAACAACCTCAGAAACCAGCAACATAAAATCCTCCAAATCTCTAAGCAACTAGCAAAATAACCACCTCAAAAAACCAGCGACAAAAGATCGTTCAAATCTCTAAACAACTGCTAAAACTACAATCTTAAAAACCTGCAACATAAAATCCTACAAATCTCTAAACAACTGCTAAACCAACAACCTCGAACCACCTGTGTCATAAAATCTATCAAATCTCTAAACAACTGCTAAAACAAAAACAAGAAAAAAGACAGCGACAAAAAATCCTCAAAATCTCTAAACAACTGCCAAAACAACAACCTAAAAAAACCACCGACATAAAATCCTCCAAATCTCTAAACAACTGCAAAAACAACAACCTCAAAAAACCAGGGACATAATATCCTCCAAATCTCGGAACAGCTGCCAAAACAACAACCTCAAAAAACCAGCAACATAAAATCCTCCAAATCTCTAAACAAATGCCGAAACAACGACCTTAAAAAAACCAGCGGCATAAAGTCCTCCAAATCTCTAAACAACTGCCAAAACAACCTAAAAAAAAACAATAACAAAAAATTCTCCAAATCTCTGACCAACTGCAAAAATAACAACCTAAAAAATCAGCGACATAAAATCCTCCAAATATGAAAAACTGCTAAAACAACAACTCTAAAAACCGGCGATATAAAATCCTCCAAATCTCTAAACAACTGCCAAAACAATAACCTAAAATAACCAGCGACAAAAAATCCTCCAAATATCTGAACAACTGCCAAAACAACAACCTCTAAAACCAGCGAAAAAAATTCTCCAAATCTCAGAACAACTGCCAAAACAATAACTTAAAAAAACAGCGATATAAAATCCTCGAAATATCTAAACAACTGCCAAAACAACAACCTAAAAAAAAGCGACATAAAATCCTCCAAATCTCTGAACAACTGCTAAAACAACAATTTAAAAAATCAGTGTCATAAAATCCTACAAGTCTCTGAACAACTGACAAGACAACAACTCAAAAAACCAAAAAACATAAAATTCTCTGAATTTCTAAACAATTGCCAACGGCAACTTCAAAAACTCAGCGACATAAAATCCTCCAAATTTCTAAACAACTGCCAAAACAACAACCTCAAAAACCAGCGACATAAAATCCTCAAAATCTCTGAACAACTGCAAAAAGAATAACCTAAAAAAACAGCAACATAAAATCATCTAAATCTCCAAAAAACTGCCAAAACAACAACCATGAAAAACCAGCGACATAATATCCTTCAAATCTCTAAACAACTGCCTAAACAACAACCTCATACAGCAGTTACATAAAATCCTCTAAATCTCTAAACAACTGCCAAAACAACAACCTCAAAAACCAGCTACATAAAACCTTCCAAATCTCTAAACAACTGCCAAAACAACATCCTAAGAAATCAGCGACATAAAATCCTTAAAATCTATAAACAACTGCCAAAACAACAACCTCAAAAAAACCAGCGACATAAAATCCTCCAATTCTCTAAATATATGCCAAAACAACGATCTTAGAAAATAGCTACATCAAATGACCTTAATCTCTGAATATCTGCCAAAGCAAAAACCTCAAAAACCAGCGACTTAAAATCCTCCAAATCTCTATTCAAATGCTAAAACAACAACCTCGAACCACCTGTAACATAAAATCATCCAAATCTCTAAACAACTGCCAAAACAACAACCTGAAAAAAAACAGTGACATAAAATCCTCAAGATCTCTAAACAACTGCCAAAACAATAACCTATAAAAAACCACCGACATAAAATCCTCCAAATCTCTAAACAACTGCCAAAACAACAATCTCAAAAACCTGCGACATAAAATCCTCCAAACCTCTAAACAATTGCCAAAACAACAACCTCAAACAACCAGTGATATAAATCCTCCAAATCTCTAAACATCTGCTAAAACAGGAACCTAAAAAAATCCAGCGACATAAAATCCTCCAAATTTCTAAACAACCGCCAAAACCACAACCTCAAAAACCAGTAACATAAAATCTGCCGAATCTCTAAAGAACTGCCAAAACAACAACCTCAAAAAACAGTCGACAAAATATCCTCCAAATCTTTAAACAACCGCCAAACCATCGACCTTCTCGACGAAGTGACTAGCGCTGTAGACACCAACTTCACAAGAACATACAAATAAAATAACACATATAATAACACAATAAATGAAATAACAATATAAACAACACAAACTCACCAGAGCTAAATAAAAAAAGGCATGGGAGGAGTAAAGAGGAGTGGAGGAAGAGGAGGTGGCAAGGAAATATCGAAGAGGAGGGAAGGGGGTCAAGAATGAGGAGAGGAGGGGAGGGGTAAAAAAAAGCAGTAGGAGAAGGGGCGGGGAAAGACCGGGAAGGGGGAAGAGGAGCAAGGAAAGGGTGGCGAGAGGGATGAGGAAAATGTAAGAGAGGACATGAAAAGTGACCTTTCCTCTTTCCCTGGACAATCTCCTTCTCTTCCTCTTCCCTTGTCCATATTTCTCTTTATATATAGTGAGGGATACCATGTTGTTTTAGAAGCCTCAATTATGAACATCCACTGATATACTGTGGTGCAATACTTCGTCAGCAAGGGAAGTACTCAATTTCTATTGTCGGTATACCACTTTCATGAGTAATTAAGAATTTTAAAGAAACAAAGACTGAGTACAACCTATGCAGCATATTTGAAATCACTTTACTGCCAGTTCTGCCATATTTTGAATTTTCAGTTTTAATTTGATATTTTGAGATTTTGGCGACCGAAGGAAAAGCGCTTGGCGAGCCCACTTGGGGTCACAATCCCAGGGTTGGGAAGCCTGTACTGAAGCGTTTGGTTAAACGTAAATCGCTGACGCTTTAAGCAACAATAAACTTGTTGAACACCTGACCATAGTTAACGATAGACAACTCATATACCTCCTAAGCGTTCGGTTACATGTGAATTGCAGATGCTTCAATCAGCTCGTGGATCACGTGACCATTGTCTATGGTCGACAACTCATGTACCTCCTAAGCGTTTGGTTACATGTGAACCGCTTGCGCATTCGAATTCTCTTCAACCTTCTGCTACGCGAGAATCTTCGAGAGCAGGAGAATCGCTTGCTCTTCCACCACCTCGGATATCTCCTGCTCATCAGGGATCGCATGCTCTTTATCGTTTGCGTGCCCATCATCGATCCTCTTGCCAACATCATCCACATCAGTGACCACATGTGTAGCTTTGACCTTCACCGTCTTAGGAATTACTCATCATTCACTTAGCAAACCAGCGTTCGGCTGTAACTCCAAGCATCCCCAAACCACTGCATTGCTCTCCTTTGTAAAGTTTTCAGCAACCTGTTTGTGATACATTTCAACGTGAATATTATCTCATCGGTCATCCTTCTCGCTCAGCTACTCGTTAGCTGCCCACACGAGAATTGTCGATAATCCGAACTGCTTCTCATGCAACAGTAACAATCGCCTCTTCATCATTGTGGTATCGCTCATCAACGCAGGAAGACTCTCCTTATTATTGATCACCGAGTCATCAGTTTTCACGTTGGCAATCACCATTGTGTCTTGAGCAAGAGGTTTCCCGACGCTCTCCAATACGTCAGCATCCGCCACACATTTATGAAAAGAGGATTTCCCACTGCAGCCATGAATGTGTGTGATTGTAGATGCTAGGAAGGTAGGGTGGTTAACGATCGTTCATCGTCTCATCAGGAAGGCTTTGGACACCTTCCTTCTTGCTAACACTAATCTAAAAAGTCCAGTGGTTCGTGAGTTCACTGTAATGCCTCTCGCTCGGCGCTAGCAAACGAGCCTGTGTTTTCTCCATATCTCTCGTCGACTTATTAGCATCAGTGCCGGACGTCCACTCTTTGTAGATTGTCATTGTTGTGGTTTTGGAAAGCACATCTGCTGCACTTTCAGCGGCTCCTGCGACTTTGACCTCTCCTCCATCTTCAGCCGTCGAGGTCTGTGCTACTTCCTCTGATGAACATCCTTCGTGGGGAAAGCAAAGTCCAGGGCGACCCTCACACACCAGTGTTTCCCTTTCCCGTAAAGCGTCTCACATAGAGGCTCCTCTTTGGAGTCTTGCTGTTGTTTAGTCTGCTGAGCCCTCGCTCGTACATCGTCGGTCGGTATCAAGAGTCTTTTCACCTATTCACCTCCTTAGTTTTCTTCTTCGGATAAAACTGCCCATCCTGTCTCCTTTGGTTAACGACTTTCGCCTCCATCTCCGGGGATCGCTAGGCTACGAAAATCCGCCATGGAGGGGTTTCTCCTCATCGATCCAAGGACATCAAGCCGGCTATGCAAAAGAGGAAGAAGTCCAAAATGCATTCCCTCCTTTTTTTGACGCTTACAGCTCGGCCCTACATACCTCCAGCCCTTCCTAGACTAGCCCTATGAAACCATCAACTATTAAAATTTCTGAGGTTTCGAGAATGGAGGTGTCTTAGAAGCCCTTGCCTGTGAAGGATGGGAAAGGCAACAAATCCAATCATGGAGGAAAACCTCAGAGATGAGGTGGTAAAAACTGTAAATGCGTGGAGAGGTCATTTCCCTTCTTGTTCATCAGTAGTGGGATACCTACAAAGCTGCTGGACTAGGTGGATGCAGCTCGAGGCTGAACCTTTGACGACCTCTGTGATCTATTCAGGGAATCATGTCCTGTTCTTTTCACATCTCCCGCCACTAACCAAGACTGCAGTTTTTATGAGCTCCTTTGCAATGGGATTAGGAAAGGGGCACACTTGGTCAGTCTAGTGATAAGACCACAAGTCTTCATATATACACTGAATATAAAGGGTACACACTTCCAGATCCTAATCCACCCATCTTCATGGAAGTATCTGAGTTTCAACATCGACAAAAATTCATACCAGTTTAAGGTGCTGTGTTTCGGCCTTTCCCCAGCACTTCAGGTCTTCACAAGTGTGTTTGCCCTCTGGCATCTTGAGCTCACAGGTTCGACATATGTCGCCTTCATTCATGGAAAACTGGCTAATCCTAGCAGACTCGGTGGAAACCCTTCTTCAGCACTGAGAAAAATTTCTGAAACTTTGCCAAGATCTGGTGATCATCGTAATCTCGAGAAGTCCTTGCTTTCCACTCGAAGACTGCCATACCTGAGCATGGTATTAGATAGCAAACCTCATAAAGCCTTCCCAGCTGACAGGATAGCAAGGCTGAAAAAAATTGCAAGGCCTTTCCTAAAATGAGAAGATCTCCCTCCCCAGAAGGGTCTATGTCTCCTTGGACATCTATAATCCTTGGCCCGTCTAGTTACCATGGGTCGCCTCATGATTCGTTCTCTCCAGTGGCGTCAGAAGCCCAGTTGGAATCAGGAATCTGATCCCCCTGACAGTCGGATTCCCAGGGGATCAGAGGAAATGACATATTTAGAATGGTGGCTGGCAGATGAGAAACTGCAGAGGGCTGTCGATATTCTCGTCCCTCCTCCTGATTTAATGCTGTTCTCGGACGCATCAAAAGAAGGGTGGGCATCCCATGTGCGGCACCACATGGCCTCCGACCTTTGGGCAGAGTAAGAAGAGTACTTTCACATTAATCTACTGGAGATGAAAGGCTTTTTTTCTAGCCTTTCAAGTGTTCCACTCAGGTGGGGTGATGAGCGACAACACCACTGTAGTAGCTTGCATTACGGAGCAAGGGTGTACTTTCTCACAGCCCCTATCCCTAGTAGCAAAGATACTGAGATGAGATGGGTAGTAGTCTACTCGGTCTCACTATCAGCCTTCTTCTTTCCTGGCAAGAGGAATGTGCTCGCCGATAATCTGAGTAGAGTATATATGAATGGTATTTGGATCATCTAGCTACCAACAAAATCCGGACTTTGTGTGGGTCCCCGATTGTGGACTAGTTCATAACGGACCTAGATTTCCGGCTCCTGTTGGATTGCTTCCCAGTCCCAGATCCAAAGGCTCTCTGGTAAGATACATTCCAACAACAGTGGGACAACATAGGCGTTTACCCATTCCCACTATTCAGTCTGATATGAAGAAGACTCAACAGGACCAAAACTTTAGTTAATCTTTTATGGACCCTCTTAGCTCTGCTATGACATCACACAGAATGGTTGTGGACCTTCTACTGCTCCTGACAGAGCTCCTAAGAGAGCTTCCTCCATGACACAATCTACTCAGACAACCTCATGTCAACTTTTCCACGAAGCAGTAACTTAGCTATGCCTTCACACATGGAGACTATCCACCATCTCCTCTCTCAAATAGGTTTTTTTTTCGCAACATGTCACGGAAGGGGATGACTAGAGAGCTGTGGAAGACATCAACTTCATTCTACCAGGTGAAGTGGAACGTCTTCTGTGATTGTTGCCGCTGAAGGGGACTCAATCCATTCAAAACCCATATTCCAGCATTAGCAGAATTTCTGATGTAATGAGGGAGGAAATGTAAGGTAATGTAAGTCTCTCTCTCTCTCTCTCTCTCTCTCTCTCTCTCTCTCTCTCTCTCTCTCTCTCTCTCTCTCTCTGTATGTATATATATATATATATATATATATATATATATATATATATATATATATATATATATATATATATATATATATATATATATGTGTGTGTGTGTGTGTGTGTGTGTATGTGTGTGTGACTGTATATGTGTGTGTGTATATTAGCATAACTCTACAAAAGTAATGGAAAGTCCTAATAACTTTACAATTTCTTGTTTAGAATTAAACGGAGTAACTTATTTACTTTAATTTAAAACATGATAAATTGGATGAACCGATTGAAACTTTAGGGTTATAAAAAATTGTACGATGCAATCGAAAACAATACTTTCATTGATAAGAACAGCTGTATAATCTGAGTAAATGCTGTCGATGAATTTGAATCCAGAAAATAAAGAAAATGTGTGTTTGGTCTATACTCTATTACCGGGCATTTTGAAATAGTGGGTAAGAAATTGAGAATCTGGTTCTGCAGAGAAATTTTCCTTCGAATATTCTTTGTCAAAGCCATTAAGAACTAATTCCTATCTATTTTTTGCAACATCCTTCCACTTAACAGGGATTTGCAATGAGTTTTCCACCAGAGGAATATCTCGTCCTCCAGAGATACGTCGTTTTCTTTTTTTTATGGAAATATTACAAAAATATTTATAACTATGACAAATTTAATGTATTTTATTTCTAGCTATTGTCGATTGAGGAGAATTTTCGAAAAAATTATAACTATTAACTTTCATATGTATTCATTAATTTTTGCTTGCCTATATTATTTGTAACTCGTTATAGCACATCTATAGATTTCATTTCGATCCCAAGAGAAATAGTACAGATTGGGACCCTTGAATCAAAAGCGAAAGGAATATTACTGTTTGGGGGAATGATGGTATCTATGTTTATGAAGTTATAAGGACTATTCTCTCTATTGTATTTCATTTGAAATAATAATGAATCGTATAAGCAAATGATAAGGTAGCTAATGAGATAAGAAAAATAATTCGGGATAAAATCCTAAGTGTTGAAGAAATAATTGATGTCCATAAAAAAGAAAATTCCCCATCTTTTTTTAACACAGGCATATTTCTAACCTTTTAATATGTAATGCTCAAAACTTACATATATTTCAATATTACTTAATTTCGGTAGCCTACTGTAAACGTCCCTGCTTGCCGAGTTCAGCTCAAGCTCGATAGTATTTGCAACTTCACCATCCTTGTGTAC
>NC_090740.1:87829207-87831707 GCF_036898095.1 Palaemon carinicauda
CCATCCTTGTGTACTAAGGATGTAGCGGTGGGGTATAGGAAGACCTATAAGTCTACTGGCCACACAGTAATACATTGAATCCTTCTCTCTGGTTACGGTTCATTTTCCCTTTGCCTACACACACAGCAAATAGTCTGGCCTATTCTGTACTTATTCTCACCTTGTCCTTTTACACCTGACAACACAGAGATTACCAAACAATTCTTCTTCACCCAAGGGGTTACTGCACTGTAATAGTTCAGTGGCCACTTTCCTCTTGTTAAGGGTAGAAGAGACTTTTTAGCTTTGGTCAGCAGCTCATCTAGGAGAAGGACCATCTAAAATCAAACCATTGTTCTCTAGTCTTTGATAGTGTCAGAGCCTCTGTACCATGGTCTTCCACTGTCTTGGGTTAGAGTTCTCTTGCTTGAGGGTACAGTCTTCTTAGAAATTTAATTTTTCCTTGTTTCCTTTCCTCACTGAGCTATTTTCCCTGTTGAAAGTAATAGTAATAATAATAACAATAATAATAATAATAATAATGATAATAATAATAATGATGAGTCATTATCAGCCATTGCCTGGGCCACCCAAGTCGTAGCTTGGGTAGAGAGGCGGATTCGGACGTTGATCATATAGATATATGGTAAATCTTAAGGGCAATGTCCTTCTATCCAGGACTTTGTCACTGCCCCTTGCCTTATCCATTCATGAGCGTTCATTGGGGAAAAAAAATTACACGGTTGTAAATAAATTGCCAGAGAAATTCATAACCACTTGCTATAATTTTGCTACAGACACTGCGAGAAAATTTTTTTTTTTATTGCAGAAGTGGTAGGAAGAACTTTCTTCCCCTCAAAGAGGCTTTCAACAATCATCAACTGAATTGATAAACATTCTATGACATTTCTAACAATAAGCTGGAGTGTCCGGACAAAATATATTCAGGCGCATATAATAAGAAAATAGATACCATGCAATATATTATGATGACCCAGCCTTGGAATGCATAAACGGTAAACGGTATATTTATTATAGATATTACTCTATATACTACAACAGAATAGAAAGAAGGTATTTTGAAAATATACATTTATGTAAGGATGTTATCGTGCATGGCTCTTTTATTCACATCAGGAAATAAACAATTCTGTGATATAATATTTTTTGGTATTTCTTCACGTATTTTTAATTTTTTTTTACTAAAAATGTGGTTTATCCAATTAATATGCTGGCGTATCATCTCTCAAAAAATACGTTAGAGAAAGTTCTGAGATTAGGCGAGATGGAACAATAGAAATATCTTGATTGGGCTTGTCTTGAGAGAGAGAGAGAGAGAGAGAGAGAGAGAGAGAGAGAGAGAGAGAGAGAGAGAGAGAATGCTTTCCCGCACAGTTCTAATTCATTGAATATTATACAGTAGTTGAAAATGGACTATGATTCACTATTATAGCCCCATAATCCTTTCAGGAGAGTAGCTGTTAACGAGGATAGTAACAAGAGTGACATCTGGAAAAGCAAGTATATGGAACTACTATATTCCCCATATTAATTACTTGATCAGAAGGGTACTTTGACACAACACTCTACAACCTCCCCCCACCCCCCTCTAATTTTTCATATCATAATGTATTGGCAAATCTCGTTAATTAAGATGTTTACCATTGTCATAATAAAGATTAAGCCCGGTGAATCATCAAAGTAAGTCAAGCAATTCGATTTCCTACACTCCCCCGTTCCTCCCCTCTCCTCCCCCCTCTATCTTGACCCTTCTCCTATCTTTCCAGTATCACCCTCACCTAGTTTCTCGGGCGTTGCTTACTCTACCTTACTAGTAGCCTGTTATATTTGTTAATAACTGATAGAATTGATATGTTGAAATATTGTTGAAATTATTATCAACGTTTCATGTTATTGTTGCATTTCGTCAGGGTGTATAAGGCCTTTAACATATCTATCCAACTTGATGAACTTCCCCTGAGGGTTTCTTCTAACTGCGTAGAAATAAGGAAACACACGTGTTCCAAAGGAAGGATCGATTGGCTTTACCTCCTTGAAAGACCTGTGTAGAAAACACAATAGATGTAGAATACAAAGAGAATTATACTGTGACACAAATAAGTATATTATTTAAATTTATGATTAGAAATCTAGGAACTACATAATTTGTTTGTATTGATATGCACAATTATACACACACACACCCACACACACACACACACACACACACACACACATATATATATATATATATATATATATATATATATATATATATATATATATATATATATATATATATATATATGAGTGTATAATAGGGTTAATATTTAATTAAACCGTTTTATGCTTGTGTTTCTTATGTCCCGTTGTGTTATTGTGTGTCCAACAAACCTGAAGCTACTCTTACCAGTTAAGACTAATCCTTAGTTTATGGTTCGCTTGTTCCATATTGTATATGAAATGGAGACATGATACAAATGCATTTTAGAATATACGGGAGCAAAGTAACATGTCAGTT
>NC_090740.1:87836707-87846707 GCF_036898095.1 Palaemon carinicauda
AATACTTAAGGTATAGTTTTCTACAGCAGCTAAGACAATACTGGTATGGAGTCTTCAAGCTTGAGAACGTTGTAGAAGGGCGGCTGAATGTCAGATGAAACTGGCACGATGACTATATTCGAAGAGGTCACAGAAAGGCATCAAGATGGGACATCAGCAGTCTTCTCCAAGAATTCAATGATAGTGTTGAATTATGAGAGGCATCAGGCAGTGTTGGCTACTTCTCGCCAAAAACAGGGAGGTTTGGCTGCTTCAATTTGTCTCTTCTTCTCAGCCATAACAGGATTTTGGAGATAGGTGTTTGTTGTCTAAAGGGAAGGTTAGAATATGGCTCTATCAGACTTCTGGTCTTCTCTGCTTCCAATCTCGTCGGGACTTGGTTCTCATCTGCTTCGGACATAGTTCTTCTCTTATCTTACGTCCTGTCCTATCTCTACTGGATAATCTCTTCTTGGAGTTTATATACCCATTTATAGACGGAAGTAATTAAAGTGGGCAGTAGTCATTTCCTTGGAAGGTATTTTCTTGTAACAATTCTGGGTCTCAAGTGACCTCCTCAAAAACGCCCACTTCAAGCACACCATGGCAGCTTCTTTAGCAATCTAGACCACGTTTTAAATCGTAGTAAAAGGGTATCACGTGTCCTTCCATGATGACATATTTCATAAACAGGGATATCCCTCACGTTCGGTTTTTACAAATATCCTGACTCTACATATTAAGACTATGACAACTTGGTCAAAACTGGACTGTCCCCTTATCACGTTAGGCGCTCTCGTCAAGGTTTGGTTTACTTTAAAAAAGCTGACGAAAGTGAAGTGATGACAGTTTAGACCAAACAACACGGTAGTCATATCTCGTCTCGCTGCTCAAACTTTCGGGATAGATATTTTGTCTTTTAATAACATATCCTTCTGAGAGTATGGTATCTATCCATGGCATGAAGTCATACTCGGATGTTTTCCGTCTAGAACTTCGTAAAACGCCCACTGCTCCTGCGAAACACGGTATTTATCTCAATATAGGGACGACAAGGACTGCGGTGCTCGCAAAATTCATAAGTCTGGCACTTGATTGTTTGGCAGCCGCTAACAAACGTTTGCCAAAATAGAAGAAATGGGCCTTTGACAAAAGGCCTCAAGCCAATGGTCGTCACCCTTACACATTGTCCTGAAGAAATGGCGCCTGAACATGCAGACAGAACCGAATTGCTACCCACTCCAAAACATTGCCGACGAAACCTCCTACTTGCACAAAGCAAAGGTTTCTCTATGTTCGACCCCCTGAAATGCTATTACCAGGTGCCTAAGAAATCAAAAGATATTCCAAGATATATATATATATATATATATATATATATATATATATATATATATATATATATATATATATATATATATATATATATATATATATATATATATATATATATATATATATATATATATATATAACAGATTTTGAGCGAAGCGAAAAATCTATTTTTGGGTGAGATGGCCATGTCGTCCTGATGGAAGTTCCTATAGGGTAGCTTCCTAGGGTATATTACAACTACGGCGATATTCCCAGAGAATTTACCTTAAGGTACCCAGAATTCTAACTCCTGGAGCGAATATCCCTAATGAAAGGGATATCGCGACATATCAGAGGACGTATTCTTGACACGCCACATGGCAATCTGCACCCCAAACAGAGATAACACATCGAGGGGTCAATTGGCAAGAAAACGAAAACGGGAAAGAAAAAGGGGGAGCCGCTCCCAAGGCTCCCTCTTCTCCAGTTTCGTAAGCTTGCCTGGCGCCAATCCTGGCGCCATTTGTATTCCTTTTAGCGATACACGAGGTGCTACAGATACTGTATGTAGGGAGGGGTCCTACAGCCCTTTCATAGAAAGGGAAGGGCGGGTCCATCAGGACGACATGGCCATCTCACCCAAAAATAGATTTTTCGCTTCGCTCAAAATCCGTTTTTTGGGCTCAAGCCATGTAGTCCTGATGGAAGTATACCAGAGCATTACTGTATCTGTGGATTCTAAAAACGTGCCGTACTCCCCGGAGGTAATTTTTCCCGGTCGACTAGACCTAGAGACCTAAGATGTTACCGTTATACATCTTTTCAACTAATCATAAACCATGTTAGAGCTTCCTGCCCCCTACAGGGAAGAGTCCTACTAGACTCTGGAAAAGTCTCGAAGAGTACATATACCTATGTATGAATACCAGGCAAGCTAATATAGTGGTCTCACCCTATATTAAGTAAAGCATAGTTTGTAAAGAACCACTGCGTCAATATGAAATATCAACCAGTTCTCCGCACAATACTTGTATTGGACAAAGGTTTACATCCGCATAGGAAGAAACTTGTAAAACCGCCACCGTCCCCTTATGGGACGGAGTCCTCCCGTTAAGGGAAAGCATAAACCAATGCAACATAGCTTGCAGAAAGGAACAATTCTATCAGAATTATCCCAGATAAAGTACATAGAATGAATGCTCAATTATACCAATAAATTGACACAGGTGAAGGAGACGCAAGGTTCTCAAGAACAAGTTTATTGACAGACAATAAATAGGCAGGTTAACAACAATATATATATATATATATATATATATATATATATATATATATATATATATATATATATATATATATATATATATATATATATATATATATATATATATATATATATATATATATAAGAAGAGGATGACCCAAAACTTTAAGCAAAAGTATGATAGTAAACAGAACTTGTTTATCTGAAAGAAAAAACATTATTGCCACTTTTAAGATACCGAGGTATCAAAGTCATAAAAGTCTGTATTACAAATCAATCACATTAGCGTTAGAAACGATCGGCACACATGTCTGCACTTTTGCTAGGTTCACCTTCGGAAATGGAACAGTCTATGTGGGCAACTCAGTGCCCTCACTTAGTTTGTAGTACAGTATGTAACTACACACTAACCCTGGAATTAATCGTCCCAATTAAAACCACTGTTCCTCGCAGAGTTAAACAGTAGGGTTAACGACGCGACCCACTGCTACCACAGATCTCTTTAGTTCCTCTACTTGCTTCGCATAGTGGCGAAAGAACACTCTGGAAGACTTCCAGCTAGTGTATGAACGGAGATGCTCAAAATCCATACAATTAAAGAAATTTAAGGATGAGGCAACTTTCCACGGATCGTGACCTGCGGGTGTACTGTCAGGATCCGCTCTGCGAATAAAATATGTGATTTTCGCTCTGAGTTGATTCAGAGATAAATTTGAGCCTGACGTTTCTCCCCTGAATAGTTGACCACCCTTGAAGTTTGAAGTTCTACGAAGATAGACCTTTAGGCATTCTACTGGACATAGAGATGCATCTTCTTTCAGAGGGCAGATTCTCCAGGGACCCCACCTGTTGGTGGGTAACTCATTCTTGGCGAGAAACGTAGGATCCGGAAACAGGTTCAGTTCTCCCCCATCCAGGAACTGAACACGACCTGCCTCTCTCGAGAGGGCTACTATCTCACTAACCCTGGCCCCGGACGCGAGTGCAAATAGGAAAATAACATTTTGTGTCAAATCCTTTAACGCACACTCCTCATTGCTCAACAGAGAAGCGAAATGAAGAACTTTGTCTAAGGACCATGAAATGGGCTTTGGAGGTGCTGAAGGTCTGAGCCTAGCACAGGCTTTCGGAACTTTATTAAAGATCTCGTTACCGAGGTCGACCTGGAAGGCATATAGGATGGGTCTTGTCAAAGCAGACTTACACGCCGAAATCGTGTTAGCTGCCAACCCTTGACCATGGAGGTGGATGAAGAAAGATAAGCAGAAGTCTGTCGAGATCTCCTGCGGATTCTTCGCCTTGACAAAGGCCACCCATTTTCTCCAAGATGACTCATATTGCCTTTTAGGTGATTTGCACTTATATTCCTCTAGGAAGTCTATGCTGGCTTTCGAAATCCCGAAACGCTTTCTCACCGCTAGGGAGAGAAAATCATGAGCTGCAGGGTCCGGGTTTTCTGTAATGAAGCGCAGACAGTCGACCTCTGGACTCACTGGGTCAGAACTGGATCTGGTAGCGGTACAAACTTCAACCGTAGTTCCAATGCCATGGGGAACCACATGCTGTTCGGCCACTTGTATGCCACTATTGCCTCTACCCCCTTGAAGGATCTCAGTTTGTTGAGGACCCTCAACAGAAGGTTGTGAGGAGGGAACAGATAAATCCTGGACCATCTGTTCCAGTCGAGGGACATCGCGTCCACTGCTTCCGCTAAGGGGTCCTCGTACAGGGACACGTACAGGGGCAACTTCTTGTTGTCTTTCGTCGCAAAGAGGTCTATCTGCAGTTCTTGGACTTGATTCAGAATGAAGGAGAATGATCCTGCGTCTAAGGACCATTCCGACTCTATCGGTGTGAACCTAGATAGAGCGTCCGCTGTCACATTGCGGACTCCTTGAAAGTGAACTGCCGACAGGTACCACTTCTTCTTTTCTGCCTATCGGAAGATGGCCAACATCACCTGGTTGAGAGGTGGTGACCTTGATCCTTGTCGATTCAAGCATCTCACAACTACCTCGCTGTCCATCACCAACCTTATGTGGATCGAGTGACGCGGGGAGACTTTCTTTGAGGTAAGGAGCACTGCCATAGCTTCTAGAAAGTTTATGTGAAAGGTCTTGAATAGCTTGGACCAAGTCCCATGGACTTTTTTCCGATGAGAGTGACCTCCCCATCCCTCCTTCGAGGCGTCTGAGTGAATCGTCACCAACGGGGGAGGTGGCTGAAGAAGAACCGACTTCTTTAGATGTCTGGCTTGGGACCAAGGCCTGAGAAGAGTACGTAGCCGAAGCTGAACTGGTCTTCTCAGATCTCTTCGCGCGTTTGATGCATAACTTCTCCAAACTCCGGTTGCATCCTTTAGCTGTGCTCTCAGCACTGGGTCTGTCACCGAAGCAAACTGGAGAGAACCCAATACCCTCTCCTGTTCGCGTCTTGATATCTTTTCGGAATCTAGAAGTCTCTTGACAGAACCCGCTATCTCCTTCCTTTTCTTCGCCGGGATGGAGAAACGGTGTGACATTAGGTCCCAGTGGATTCCCAGCCACTGGAACTTTTGAGATGGAGAAAGTCGAGACTTTTTTCTGTTGATCTTGAAGCCTAGATACTCTAGGAACTGGATCACTTGACTGGAAGCTTGCAAGCATTCTGTTTCGGATGCTGCCCACACCAGCCAGTCGTCCAGGTAGGCTACTACCTGAATTCCCTTTAGGCGTAATTGTTTGAGAGCTACGCTCGCAAGCTTCGTGAAGATCCTTGGAGCTATATTTACCCCGAATGGCATGGCTCTGAAGGCGTATAGTCTTCGTTGTAGCTTGAACCCTAGGTAGGGGGAGAGTCGACGGTTGATTGGAACGTGCCAATAGGCGTCTGACAAGTCTATGGAGACGGGCAGTAAGGTCCTTATGTGTTGCAGTGTTAGCATCTTGAACTTGCAATTCACTATGAACTTGTTGAGTGGCGACAAGTCCAGAATGACTCTGAGCTTTTCCGAGTCTTCCTTGGGAACACAAAACAGCCTCCCTTGGAATTTGATGGACTTCACCCTTCGGATCACTTTTTTCTCCAACAGTTCTTGGACGTACTCCTCCAGAACGGGGGTGGAGTGTTGGAAAAACCGAGGGCACGGGGGTGGAGTGCTGTACCAGCTCCAGCCCAGTCCGTTCTTGAGTAGGCTGTGGGCCCAGGGATCGAAGGTCTACCGATCCCATAATCCTGAAGTCTCCCTCCTACCGGCATCATCTCACTTGGACTGCCGTCCTGAGGTCTTGCCTCCGTGACCGCGACCACCCCTGAATCCCATTCCCCTTGAGGGGCGCCTAGACAAGCCTCTGGCTGCTCCTCTAGGCTTTGCTCGAAAGGAAGTAGACTGCCCTTCGAACGTTGGGGTGAATGCCGTGGACTGCGTCGACACGGTCTGGGGTACCCACTGGAATGTGGTCGGGGTTTGTGCCACCATCTGGGGCACTGAAGGCAATGGCAATTGCAGTTGCTGTTGCTGTCTAAGAGGCTTGGCTATCCGAGACGGTAGCCTAGTCCTCATAGTCTTCCTCTTTGGTTGAGGACCCTCATCCGGGGAAGACTTTCTTTTGATAGCCAGGCCCCACTTCTGGAGAAGGTTTCTATTCTCCGTGGCGGCCTTATCAACAACTTCTTTGACCAATTCGGTAGGAAAAAGGTCTTTGCCCCAAATGTTGGAGGAGATTAGTTTCCTTGGCTCGTGCCTCACCGTAGCCGAGGTGAACACGAACTCCCTACAAGCTCTCCTCGCCCTGAGGAAGCTATAAAGATCCTTCGTCACTGTGGCCAGATGAGTCTTGGCCACTACCATGAACATTTCATGGACCTTGGGGTCACTTGCCATTGTCTCAAGAGTAATCTGAAGAGACATTGAGGCAGCCAGTCTTTCTTTTGTCTCGAGCTCTCTCCGCAAAAGAAAGTCAGACAGCTTAGTGAGGTCCTCGCCGAACTGACGTCCGGCAATATCAGCATCCAACTTCCCAACTGAGAAGGTAAGACGGACGTCCTTCCAGTCTTTGTGGTCCAAAGGCAGGGCCAGCGACAAGGGTTTACACTCCTCCAGGGAGGGGCAAGGCTTACCGGCCTCGACTGCTTTTAGTACAGCCGCAAACCCTTTCTGTAAAAAGGGGAAGGCTCTAGCAGGAGAGGACACAAAGGAAGGGAGCTTCTTACTCAATGCAGCTACCTTTGAGTTCATGAAGCCCCTCTCTTTCATCGAGGATGAAAGCAAAGCTTGAGCCTTAGCATGGTCCATCACTATGACCTCCTTCGGCTCTGTCTCCTCCTTTGAAGCTGGTTCCTTCCTCAGCCGGACATAACATTCCGGATATGACGCCTTGCTGGGCCAGAATTCCACCTCCTCTAGGGGAACTGAACCCAACTTATCCGACATGACGATCTTTCCAGTCGTCATCGGCATGTGCTCAGCATACCTCCATGGGTTAGCATCTGAGCACAAGGGAAGGTCTTTCACATTGAGCATTTTCTGGGGCCCATGTGATGCTGCAAGGCTCTGCATCCGCAGTTCCATTGCAGCCGCCTTCTCCTGATTCTCTTTCTGCATTTGTTGGATCATTCCAACAATGGAGGAGAGGACCTGTCCCAGCTCTACTGGGAGAGCGGCCGATGTTGAGGGAATAGGCTCCGGGATCTGAACCGGAGTAGCCGACACCTCGTCGACTTCTTCCTCTACAACGTCTGGGGCCTGAACTTCATCCTGGGCTTCTGCCAGGAGGTCTTCCTCCAGACGCTTGTCCACGTCAGACATCCTGTCATCCAACTGGATGTCTTGCATAGCGACTGCGACTTCAGCATCCACCTGGATCTGAACTTGGGGGATCTCCTCTTGAGGCTGGGGAATCACTGCATCAGCTGATGCCCTAGGGAAAAGATACGCCTTCATCTTCTCACTTGGAAGATAAGGTCCGGAGGTGTTCTTCTGGAAGCCCTTTACCCAGGTACGAAGCTTCTCCCTTGCTATATCCCTTGATTCCGCCGTCCTAGGGGAATCAAAGGCCTCAGTAATCAGGTTAGTGCACACGGTACATACCTGAGGGTCCCAATACTGGAGATCACCCTTGGAGACAGCGCATGCTGCGTGCCTACTACAAAACTCATGTCCGCAGAGGTTCTTACTGCGGACGTTGCAGAAAACACTTCCGCACTTCAGAGGGTCCTCCTGTAAAGAGAAGAAATTTCCATGAGTATCAAGTGAACTACGTATCACTGGATATGCACAGTTTAGCATAACAAATCAGAAAGGAAAGACACACACTTGTGTTTCCTTCACAACCAATTGTTGCAGCCTTCCAGATAATTAAATCGTATGGTTAATCTCTTCTAGAATAACCAATGAAAAGTTTCCAGAGGAAACAGGTGTAGCTCACACCTAAGATATGATTTTAAAATCCCGGATAATAGACAAGAAAGAACTCACTTTCTTATCTGTAAGGCAACACCAAAGGGCTGTGCAAGACAACACAAAAGTGTTAGAACACACAGTGCTGTACCAAAACTTATACTATAGTTTTCTTCCTACAGTATATGTTATACTGAAGAATACTGGTACAGTATAGAAGGTTATGTGCCGGCCGGCACACACCATAACTAGCTTTAAAGTATACTACTTAACAGCTATAAGACGGCAGAACGCTGGTTCAAATGCCAATGTCGGCCGGCAATAACTGCCGGTCGGCAACTACACAAGGTAGTACCCGGCTGCCGGCCACTGCTCATAGCGACCGGCAGACAAGGGCTGACATTAGCCGGCCGGCAAAGGTAAACAACCGATGCCGGCCAGCAGCAAAAGAACCAGAGGACTACGACTGCCCGGCTGCCGGCCTCATAGGCCGGCAGCCGGGTCGGGTACATCACTAAAAAAAAAAAGATTGGATGCTGGGATAAGAGCGTAAACTACCTCCAAGCCCGGCAATCCGAAAGAGTGCATATAAGGAAGGGGAGAATCTAATTCAGGCTTCCTGACCAATGCCGTCTGGCTCTACAGGCAGGCATGGATGAGGGACTAAGGGATGTCCGGGCAGCACTTAAAGCAGAAGACCCTTGCTGGCCGGCAGACTCTGCCGGCCGGCAAGGGACTGAGTCAATTCCACATCCTAACCTATCCTAGGTCCAGATGTAGAATGACGTACAGTACTGTAATGGCTAGGCCAATACAGAGATAGAGGGGGAAGGGACAAAAGAGGGTCCTACCAACCTTGCTTTAGTGAAGGATCACCCGCAGCCAAGAAAACTCATCTTAGCCTAAGGGAGATTCAAGGAGGGAGGCCAGCAATACTTGCCAGCTCCCAATGAACCAAAGCAAGGAAGGTGTTGCTACTCCCAGGGAAAGGATCTTATCCTCCCACCGAGAACAGCAACAAGGACTAGTCTGCTAGATCACAAAAGAAGGAATCATCTCGTACAGAAACCTTCGGTAGTGACCTAAGGAGGCTAAGCCTCCTATGTCTGTGTCAGGCCAGCGAGGGAGACTCTACCCCAAGCCAGACAAACATAGACTCAGACTAAAAAACTCTGTTGTTCTGTCCCTCTCTGAAACCAGATTTACTGGAACAGGGAGGTACAGTAACACCCAAGTATAGTTTTATCGAAAGTTAATTCAGATAAACCACTTAGGAATAAGCCCAAGGCTTAAACAGAGGGAAAGGGATTGCATACCTTCTCCGAAGAAAAGAAAGCAACCGGGGAGTATGAGAAAGTATACTAAGGCTCCATAAGCAACTTAGCCTAGGCACCGAGAGAATCGATTACCTAAATCACCGAAACTCACTTGTATACTATCTTGGAAATATTCAATATAATCCTAAATGTATAAAAAACAGCCTAAAGCTTCAATAAAATTTTAAAACACTCTGAAAACCAAAATCATGCAGGAAGTACTAGGACCAAACGACTAGGCTACATGGCCTAGCGTAGGCCAGAGTTGGCGAATACTTCGCCAAAATAATACTAAAAGCTCGAAAGGAAATCCTATGTAATGCTAAATAGCTAAAATTTATTAAAGCAAAACAACCGGGAATGTCGTTCTGGCTAACTAAAACTCATACCTAGCGAGCGACAGCGTCCATTACGCCTCCAGTAGGCAACGGCTCTTGTAACAAAGATTAATCCTATTAATCACTTAAAAATTTACCAAGAGCCTACATTTATACATAAAAGAAATGGTACTCAACTTATCAGAGGCCGACGAAGTTGGAGAAGCCATGAAAAGCTGAATAAATCCAAGATTTGCGAGAAACACAGGAAAAAACACCGAGTTGTTAAGCCACGCAAAAAGGAATACAGATGGCGCCAGGATTGGTGCCAGGCACGCTTACGAAACTGGAAAAGAGGGAGCCTTGGGAGCGGCTCCCCCTTTTTCTTTCCCGTTTTCGTCTTGCCAATTGACCCCTCGATGTGTTATCTCTG
>NC_090740.1:87849207-87854207 GCF_036898095.1 Palaemon carinicauda
ACAATTGGTTGTGCGGGAAACACAAGTGTGTGTCTTTCCTTTCTGATTTGTTATGATATACTGTGCATATCCAGTGATACGTAGTTCACTTGATACTCATGGAAATTTCTTTTCTTTACAGGGGGAACGTCCGAAGTGCGGAAGTGCTTTCTGCAACGTCCGCAGTAAGAACTTCTGCGGACATGAGTTATGTAGGAGGCACGCAGCATGCACTATCTCCAAGGGTGATCTCCGGTATTGGGACCCCCAGGTATGTACCGTGTGCTCTAACCTGATTACTGAGGCTTTTGATTTCCCTAGGACAGCGGAATCAAGGGATATAGCAAGGGAGAAGCTTCGTACCTGGGTAAGGGGCTTCCAGAAGAACACCTCTGGACCTTATCTTCCAAGTGAGAAGATGAGGGCTTACCTTTTCCCTAGGGCATCAGCTGATGCAGTGATTCCCCAGCCTCAAGAGGAGATCCCCCTAGTTCAGATCCAGGTGGATGCTGAGGTCGCGGTCGCCTTGCAAGACATCCAGTTGGACAACAGGATGTCAGACGTGTCCGAGCGTCTGGAGGAAGACCTCCTGGCAGGAGGCCGGGATGAAGATCAAGCCCCAGACATTGTAGAGGAAGAGGCCGACGAGGTGTCGGCTGCTCCGGTTCAGATCCCTGAACCTATTCCCTCAACATCGTTCGCTCTCCCAGTAGAGCTGGGACAGGCCCTCTCCTGCATTGTTGGAATGATCCAACAAATGCAGAAGGAGAATATTGAGAAGGCGGCTGCAATGGAACTGCAGATGCAGAAGCTTGCAGCATCACGTGGGCCCCAGAAAAGGCTCAATGTGAAAGACCTTCCCTTGTGCTCAGATACTAACCCGTGGAGATATGCTGAGCACATGCCGATGACGACTGGAAAGATCGTCATGTCGGATAAGCTGGGACAGTTCCCCTTGAGGAGGTGGAATTCTGGCCCAGCAAAGGGTCATATCCGGACTGTTATGTCCGGTTGAGGAAGGAACCAGCTTCAAAGGAGGAGACAGAGCCGAAGGAGGTCAAAGTGATGGACCATGCTAAGGCTCAAGCTATGCTTTCATCTTCGATGAAAGATTGGGGCTTCACGAACTCAAAGGTAGCTGCATTGAGTAAGAAGCTCCCTTCCTTTGTGTCCTCTCCTGCTAGAGCCTTCCCCTTTTTGCAGAAAGGGTTTGCGGCTGTATTAAAAGCAGTCGAGGCTGGCAAGCCTTGCCCCTCCCCGGAGGAGTGTAAACCCTTGTCGCTGGCCCTGCCTATGGACCACAAGGACTAGAAGAACGTCCATCTTACCTTCTCAGTCGGGAAGTTGGAGGCTGATATTGCCGGACGTCAGTTCGGTGAGAACCTCCCTAAGCTGTCTGACTTTCTTTTGCGGAGAGAGCTCGAGACAAAAGAGAGGCTGGCTGCCTCAGTGTCTCTTCAGACCACTCTTGAGACGATGGCAAGTGACCCCAACGTCCATGAAATGTTTATGGTAGTGGCCAAGACTCATCTGGCCACAGTGACGAAGGATCTTTATAGCTTCGTCAGGGCGAGGAGAGCTTGTAGGGAGTTCGTGTTCACCTCGGCTACGGTGAGGCACGAGCCAAGGAAACTAATCTCCTCCAACATTTGGGGCAAAGACCTTTTCCCTAGCGAATTGGTCAAAAAAGTTGTTGATAAGGCCGCCACGGAGAATAGAAATCTTCTCCAGAAGTGGGGCCTGTCTATCAAGAGAAAGTCTTCCCCGGATGAGGGTCCCCAACCAAAGAGGAAGACTAAGAGGACTAGGCTATCGTCTCGGCCAGCCAAGCCATTTGAAAAGCAACAGCAACAGCAATTCCCGATGCCTTCAGTGCCCCAGATGGTGGCACGAACCCCGACCACTTTCCAGTGGGTACCCCAGGCCGTGTCGACGCAGTCCCCGGCATTCAACCCAACGTTCAAAGGGCAGTCAACTTCCTTTCGACCAAAGCCTAGAGGAGCAGCCAGAGGCTCGTTTAGGCGCCCCTCAAGGGGAAGGGGATTTAGGGGTGGTCGCGGTCAGGGAGGCAAGACCTCAGGACAACAGTCCAAGTGAGATGATACCGGTAGGAGGGAGACTTCAGAATTTTCGGGATCAGTGGACCTTCGATCCCTGGGCCCACAGCCTACTCAAGAATGGACTGGGCTGGAGCTGGTACAGCACTCCACCCCCGTGCCTTCGGTTTTTCCAACACTCCACCCCCGTTCTGGAGGAGTACATCCAAGATTTGTTGGAGAAAAAAGTGATCCAAAGGGTAAAGTCCATCAAATTCCAAGGGAGGCTGTTTTGTGTTCCCAAGAAGAACTCGGAAAAACTCAGAGTCATTCTGGACTTGTCGCCACTCAACAAGTTCATAGTGAACTGCAAGTTCAAGATGCTAACACTGCAACACATAAGGACCTTACTGCCCAAGAGGGCATATACCATCTCCATAGACTTGTCAGACGCCTATTGGCACGTTCCAATCAACCGTCGACTCTCCTCCTACCTAGGGTTCAAGCTACAACGAAGACTATACGCCTTCAGAGCCATGCCATTTGGGCTAAATATAGCTCCAAGGATCTTCACGAAGCTTGCGAGCGTAGCTCTCAAACAATTACGCCTAAAGGGAATTCAGGTAGTAGCCTACCTGGACGACTGGCTGGTGTGGGCAGCATCCAAGACAGAATGCTTGCAAGCTTCCATTCAAGTGATCCAGTTCCTAGAGTATCTAGGCTTCAAGATCAACAGAAAAAAGTCTCGACTTTCTCCATCTCAAAAGTTCCAGTGGCTGGGAATCCACTGGGACCTAATGTCACACCGTTTCTCCATCCCGGCGAAGAAAAGGAAGGGATAACGGGTTCTGTCAAGAGACTTCTAGATTCCGAAAGGATATCATGACGCAAACAGGAGAGAGTACTGGGTTCTCTCCAGTTTGCTTCGGTGACAGACCCGGTGCTAAGAGCACAGCTAAAGGATGCAACTGGAGTTTGGAGAAGTTATGCATCAAATGCGCGAAGAGATCTGAGAAGACCAGTTCCGCTTCGTCTACGTACTCTTCTCAGGCCTTGGTCCCAAGCCAGACATCTAAAGAAGTCGGTTCTTCTTCAGCCACCTCCCCCGTCGGTGACAATTCACTCAGATGCCTCGAAGGAGGGATGGGGAGGTCACTCTCATCGGAAAAAAGTCCAGGGGACTTGGTCCAAGCTATTCAAGACCTTTCACATAAACTTTCTAGAAGCTATGGCAGTGCTCCTTACCTTAAAGAAAATCTCCCCGCGTCACTCGATCCACATAAGGTTGGTGATGAACAGCGAGGTAGTTGTGAGATGCTTGAATCGACAAGGATCAAGGTCACCACCTCTCAACCAGGTGATGTTGGCCATCTTCCAATTGGCGGAAAAGAAGAAGTGGTACCTGTCGGCAGTTCACCTTCAAGGAGTCCGCAATGTGACAGCGGACGCTCTATCCAGGTTCACACCGATAGAGTTGGAATGGTCTCTAGACGCAGGATCATTCTCCTTCATCTTGAGTTAAGTCCCAGAACTACAGATAGACCTCTTTGCGACGAAAGACAAAAAAAAGTTGCCCCTGTACGCGTCCCCATACGAGGACCCCTTAGCGGAAGCAGTGGACGCGATGTCCCTCGACTGGAACAGATGGTCCAGGATTTATCTGTTCCCTACTCACAACCTTCTGTTGAGGGTCCTCAACAAGTGGACGCGATGAGATCCTTCAAGGGGGTAGTGGCAATAGTGGCCCACAAGTGGCCGTAGTTCCAATGCCAGGGGGAACCCTGGCATTGGAACTACGGTTGAAGTTTCTACAGCTACCAGATCCAGTTCTGACCCAGCGAGTCCAGAAGTCAACTGTCTGCGCTTCATTACAGAAAACCCGGACCCTGCAGCTTGTGATTTTCTCTACCTAGCGGTGAGAAAGCATTTCGGGATTTCGAAAGCCAGCAAAGACTTCCTAGAGGAATATAAGTGCAAATCTACTAGAAGGCAATATGAGTCATCTTGGAGAAAATGGGTGGCCTTTGTCAAGGCAAAGAATCCGCAGGATATCTCGACGGACTTCTGCTTATCTTTCTTCATCCACCTCCATGGTCAAGGGTTGGCAGCTAACACGATTTCGACGTGTAAGTCTGCTTTAACAAGACCCATTCTATATGCCTTCCAGGTCGACCTCGCTAACGAGATCTTTAATAAAGTTCCGAAAGCCTGCGCTAGGCTCAGACCTTCAGCACCTCCAAAGTCCATTTCATGGTCATTAGACAAAGTTCTTCATTTCGCTTCTCTGTTGAGCAATGAGGAGTGTGCGTTAAAGGATTTGACCCAAAAATTTTTTTCCTATTTGCACTCACGTCCGGGGTCAGGGTTAGTGAGATTGTAGCCCTCTCGAGAGAGGAAGATCGTGTTCAGTTCCTGGATGGGGGAGAACTGAACCTGTTTCCGGATCCTACGTTTCTCGCCAAGAATGAGTTACCCACAAACAGGTGGGGTCCCTGGAGAATCTGCCCTCTGAAAGAAGATGCATCTCTATGTCCAGTAAAATGCCTAAAGGTCTATCTTCATAGAACTTCAGACTTCAAGGGTGGTCAACTATTCAGGGGAGAAACATCAGGCTCAAATTTATCACTGAATCAACTCAGGGAGAAAATCACATTTTTTATTCACAGAGCGGATCCTGACAGTACACCCGCAGGTAACGATCCGAGGAAAGTTGCCTCGTCCTTAAATTTCTTTAACTGTATGGAATTTGAACATCTTCGTTCATACACTGGCTGGAAGTCTTCCAGAGTGTTCTTTCACCACTATGCAAAGCAAGTGGAGCAACTAAGGAGATCTGTGGTAGCAGTGGGTTGCGTCGTTAACCCTGCTGTTTAACTCTGCGAGGAACAGTGGTTTTAATTGGGACGATTAATTCCAGGGTTAGTGTGTAGTTACATACTGTGCTACAAACTAAGTGAGGGCACTGAGTTGCCCACGTTGACTGTT
>NC_090740.1:87861707-87866707 GCF_036898095.1 Palaemon carinicauda
ATACTCAGCTTAGAGCTTTTACTCAGACAGTTTATGCTTCAACTGAGAAAGAATACAATTTAACCCTAAAGAAAACCCTTTCTGGTACAACCCATGAGAATAATTGGTGGACTACCCTTAAATATGCCTTTTTTGGTGTAGATGCAACAATTCCTCCTTTACTTAAACCAGATGGCTCTGTCACTCATTGTCCAAAGGAAAAGGCAACCATTTTAGCAAGCAGAGTAATGAGAATCTCTAACTTCCTCAATCCTCTTTTACTGAGGCTAAACTAACTAGTTTAGCTTTTCGATCGCAAGAAATTAAAGCTCTCTTATGGACCTGGATGCTTATGGAGGTGTAGATCCAAAAGGTATTTTTACTTTGTTTTTAGTAAAGACTGCAGATTTCTCAACTCCAAATTTATCTGTTATTTTGTGCAAGTTAGCAAGAAAATTAGCTTTTAGCACTTATTGGAGAATTGGTAATGTTACTCCACTATGCAATTCTGTTTGTGGTAGCTCAAGTCCAACTGATTACCACCCAATTTCCATAACTCAAATATTATCTAAAGTTTTTGAACGTCTTTTGGTAAAACGCCTTAATAGGTCTTCTAAAGGTAATCATTTGTTCCCTAGCTAGCAATTTGGTTTTCGTAAAGGCCTTGGAGCATGTGATGCCCTTCTTACAATCTCCAATGCTGTACAGAAATCCCTTGATTGTGGTCAGGAAGTTCGTATAATTGGCCTTGATTTAAGTGCTGCCTTTGACCGTGTTAATCATAAGGCCCTTGTTTTCAAACCCAAACCGTTGGGAGTGGGAGGGTCGTTTCTTACCATCATTATTGAATTTTTAAGTAATATATCTCAAGGAGTTGTTGTTGATGGGCACCACAGTGAGTATAGGAATGTGGTATCTGGTGTTCCTCAGTGTAGTATTCTTGGCCCATTACTTTTAGTACTATATACGCATGACATGTGGTTTGGTCTAGAAAACAAGCTTGTTGCATATGCAGATGATGCTACTTTCTTTGCATCACTTCCATATCCTGAATGTAGATCTGGGGTTGCTGAATCCCTTGATAGAGATATAGCTAAAATTAGTACTTTGTGTAAATCATGGGGTATGAAGTTGAATTCTAACAAAACTAAAAGTATGATTGTAAGTAGGTCAAAGACCGTGGCTCCTCAACTTCCGGACCTCAGCATTGATAATGTTTCTTTATCTTTGTATAGCTCTTTTAACCCTGGAACGGTACGGTGGGTCGTCCGCGACCCCGAGCGTCAAAAAAAAAGAGGTTTTTCTCACGTGACTCACCCCCGTGACTGAATTTGTGGGTGATCGACCTGCAGTAGGTGTCTCGCCTACACGCTCTAGTAGTGTCCAGATGTGCATTGCTGTAGCTGTACTCCTTCCCCGATTTCTGAGACGCGTCGGGGTCGAGCGCGACCGAGTTTACCCTTCTAAGGTAATTTGCATAATTATCAAAGTTATTACGTATTATGGAATTGTTATAGAATGGTGCAACTTGTATAGGTTTTCAGTTGTGGAAAGTCTTGGTGGATTGTTTGGCTACCATGTGCATGATTTTTTTTTTTAGTTAAAATGTCGTTCATCACCACGAGGACCATTTTACCGCGAGTGCCCCTTTTTCATTTTTTTTCATTTTTTTGCCAAGTCATTTTTCCGTAAGATATTGCCAAATAGTGTCGTAAAACTTTTGCTTTTTTAGTGTTGGAAAGTGTGTCTAGATGATCTGGCTACCCATGCGTGACTTTGTTTTTGTCAGATACGACGTAGTTATTGGTATATGGGGTATTTAACTGCGGTTGCCAATTTCTGTTTTTATTCAATATTTGTAAAAATTTACTACGTAGTAAGGAATTGCCGTATATTATTGATTTTTTTTTCATGTTTATTTGTTAGAAAGTGTGCCTTGATGGTTGGGCTAACACGTGCATGTCTTTTTTTTTTTATCTGAGATGCCGTATATTAGAATGTTGGCCATTTTTCTGCGAGTGCCCCTTTTTATTGTGTTTTGCATTTTTTTTTCTTAGTCATGTTACCGTAAGGAATTGGCAAGTAGTGTCGCAAAATTTATATTTTTATAGTGTTGGAAAGTGTTTCTAGAAGATCTGGCTACCCATGCCTATCTTTATTTTTTAGCCAGATATGGCGTATATATAGGTATGTGTTCGATTTTCCTGTGATTGCCATTTTTTCGTTTTTTCCCATTTCTTTCAAAATTACTACGTACTAAGGAACTATCACAGAGTAATGATTAATTTACATGTTTATTTGTCGGAAAATGTTCCTTGATGGTTTGCCTAGCACGTGGCTGAATTTTTTTTTTTTCTGAAATGCCGTATATTAGAATGTTGGCCATTTTTCCGCGAGTGCCCCTTTTTATTTGTTTTGCATTTTTTTGCTTAGTCATGTTACCGTAAGGAATTGGCAAGTAGTGTCGCAAAACTTATATTTTTATAGTGTTGAAAAGTGTTTCTAGATGATCTGGCTACCCATGCCTATCTTTTTTTTTAGCCAGATATGGCGTATATATAGGTATTTGTTCGATTTTCCTGTGATTGCCATTTTTTCGTTTTTTCCCATTTCTTTCAAAATTACTACGTACTAAGGAACTATCACAGAGTAATGATTCATTTAGATGTTTATTTGTCGGAAAATGTGCCTTGATGGTTTGCCTAGCACGTGGCTGAAATTTTTTTTTTTTCTTAAATTCCGTATATTAGAATGTTGGCCATTTTTCCGCGAGTACCCCTTTTTATTGGTTTTGCATTTTTTTGCTTAGTCATGTTACCGTAAGGAATTGGCAAGTAGTGTCGCAAAACTTATATTTTTATAGTGTTGTAAAGTGTTTCTAGATGATCTGGTTACCCATGCCTATCTTTATTTTTAGCCAGATATGGCGTATATATAGGTATGTGTTCGATTTTCCTGCGATTGCCACTTTTTCGTTTTTTCCCATTTCTTTCAAAATTACTACGTACTAAGGAACTATCACAGAGTAATGATTCATTTAGATGTTTATTTGTCGGAAAATTTTGTTTACTTCTCTTTTGATTGAATATCATCAAATTTTTTTAGCTAAAATATTATGTTGTTTTACATTTTTTTTTTCGATTTTATTTCCCTTCAAAAAAATTTTTTTGGGTCAGAATTCTAATTTTATAGTCGTTAAATAATTGACAATCATCCAGCAATCCACCATACAATTTTTATGCATATCCAAGAATAATTAGATTAGTAAATAACACCTTGAAATTGACATACCCTTCCTGCATTTCAGGTGACAGATTAGGGAGTCTGAGTCAGTGTGGTTGGCGGCCATTTTGTGGACATATCCGAAGCGTAAGTTGCCCTATCTATATATATTCTTGTTCCCTATAGAATTTGTGATATTTTGGTATATTTTTACCTGCATAAATATCATATTATATATTAAATATATGTATTTTTTTACGAAATTTCTAAGTACTCAAAAAATTACCTTTAGATATGGCCCCTGATATAAATGTAATTTACAAAATAATGAAGATTTTTTTACATATTTCTATTTTAGGATAACATTTGTTTATTCCCTAAAAAAATTAGCCACTTCCTATTTCATTTGGGTACCCAAAAAAATTCATGAAATTTGGACAAATTTTTTTGGCCAAAAAAAGTTACCCTTTTTTTCTCATTTCAGATCTTCACCTCCATGGGTCCGACTTCATCCAAAATACATCAAGATGTGTCCTAAACATTCAAGAATCAATTCCTAAAAGGATTTGTGTATATATGTATAATTTATTTTTTATGAATTTTTATGTAAGGTCTTTTTATTTTTCTACCTAATTTTTTTAAATATTTATAATAAATAGTTTTTCAGCAGATGAGTAGTATTTATATTTACAGTAGTTTTAAGCATTCATTGAACTTTTTTTTGGCAAAAAAAAAAGGAGGTTACTGCAAAAACAGATTTTTCAAGAATTTTTTTTTTTGCGTCGGGGTCGCGCGCGACTGAGTATACCCTTAAAGGGGTGTCCGAGGAGCGTACCTATCCAGGGTTAAGCTTTTAGGTGTGATTCTCGACAACAAATTTACTTTTGAGAAGCACATTAGGTCTGTGTCTTCAATTGTACAAAAAAATTGGCTTATTGAGAAAGTCTTTAAAGATTTTGGGTGATCAATCCTTTTTGAAGAAGTGTTTTAATTCTTTCATTTTACCTTGTTTCGAGTATTGTTCTGCTGTCTGTTCTTCAGCTGTTAATTATCATCTTAACTTGTTAGACAGAAACTCACAGTTAATTAAATTTCTTATTCCTGGTCTAGATATTAATCTTTGGCACCGTCGTTCAATTAGTTCATTATGCATGTTGCATAAGATTTTTCATAACTCTGACCATCCCTTACATTCAGATCTTCCTGGACAGTTCCATCTTGTTCGTAATACTAGGTATGCAGTTAATTCTAATAGTCTAGCCTTCTCCATCATGAGGCTCAATACTACCCAGTAATCTAGAAGGTTTATTCCAGCATTGACCAAGTTGTGGAACAATCTTCCTAATTTGGTAGTTGAATTATTAGAACTTCAAAAGTTCAAATTCGCAGCAAATGTTTTTATGTTGAACAAGCTTGTATAAGTCCTTTTATAGTTTATAGTTTATATTGTAATGTTGTTAATGTTTTTAAAGTATTGTATATCAATTTTCATTACTTGTTATTTCGTTTATTTCCTTATTTCCTTTCCTCACCGGGCTTTTTTTTCTGTTGGAGCCCTTGGTCATATAGCCTCTTACTTTTCCAACTAGGGTTGTAGCTTAGCTAATAATAATAATAATAATAATAATAATAATAATAATAATAATAATAATAATAATAATAATAATAATAATAATAATATTGTTCTTTAACTCTGAGACCTGGAGTCTTAGGAGTCTTACTACACATCTTGAAAAACATTTAGATGCCTTTAAAATTTTGAGGAAACTCTCGTGGCGTATTTAAGACCAAAGAACTCT
>NC_090740.1:87871707-87874207 GCF_036898095.1 Palaemon carinicauda
AGTAATTTGAAAAAAAAAATCAATATGTTAATTTCTTTCTATGGCAACAAATTACAAAAAAAAAAAAAAAAAAAATAAAACAGAATGTCCCTTTATTTTAATGATTGTTAACGATCATTTCTCCAAATATTGCCTAAAGAAGTTATTTCATATTTAAAGCGCTTGAAAATGGTTTTCGTGAATTATATTGTCAATAAATGTGGATTTTCTGTACCCGTTGTGTAGGTATCTAAGGTTATTTATAAAATACTACTCAAGTTAAATCATTAACTATTATTATTGTGTCGACCTTCGACCATTTATTTTGATGACCTGATTTTTATGCTCAAACGTTGATATGTAGGCTACAGTATGTGAATAGATAAACACTGGTTTACAAAAAAAAAAAAAAAAAAAAAAAAATGGGTCTGAGGCAAGAATGGGGATATGTGTTTTATGCTAGATTGGGTGTGCTGAATTCAAACTTATAAATAGTTTTGCTCTATCACCTCTAGTTTTCTGGCTTTTAAATGGTCTAATTTTAGTATAAACAGAGAATATATGTACACATTTCAAGACTTGCAGCAGTTTATAACAGATAAAACCGGATAGATAAAGAGCATTGATTGAATCAATATACTTGGATGACACAATTACACAATTCATAGTACCACAGACAGTCAACAGTGTGTTTTCTTAGAAGATCTGGTGTATTTTGCCTCCAGGATGTCACACAAGAGCATCCAGCAGAAGTCTCCCATCATGCCGGGGTTCCATTTGCCTTGATATTTGCTCTCCATCTTCGTAATGCCTTAGTAGAATCTTTCTCCTTACTCATCAATCACTGCTCCAAGGTTTGGCAGGAAGAAGTTGAGGTGGGAATGAAGAAAATGAATCTTGAGTGACATTCGACACCCTATATCCTTATAAGACTTTAGCAACTTTTCAATACAGGCTTGGTAATCTGGTATGCGTGTGTTACCAAGGAAGCCACTACAGACTGACTTGAATGCTTCCCATGCTCTCAGTTCCTTTAAGTTAAGAAGCTCCTCGAAATCAGTATCCTTCAACACTTATTGGATCTGAGGTCCGACAAAGTTGCCCTCTTTGAGCCTAGCAGCACTAACACCCAGGAACACAGTAGACAAGTGTTGGAAGGCAGCACCATTTTTGTCCAACGTCTTCACGAAATTCTTCATCAAACCAAGCTTGATAAGAAGAGGAGGAAGAAGCACCTTATCCATGTCCACCAGAGGATTCCCCTTGACACTGTGTTCGCCAGGAACAAAAGTGCTTCTAGACCCGCAGTCTTTCTGCTTATAATGCTGGGATATAGCTCGACTATCCCAGAGACAGAAAAAGCAACAGTACCTTTTGAAGCCCTCTTGCATACCCATAAGAAGACCAATGACCTTGAGGTCCCCACACAGACTCTATTGCTACTCGCTGTACATAATAGCTTCTAAAAGAAGCTCCATATTGTCATAGGACTCCTTTACATGGACTGAGTGTGCAATGGGAATGCTGGGATATTTATTCCCATTGTGTAGAAGCACAGCCTTAAGACTTCGCTTGGAAGAGTCTATGAAAAGACGCCAGTCTGAAGGATTATGTGGAAAACCAAGGTATATGAACAAGCCAGGTATATTTGTGCAGTAGCACAACTTGTTTTCCATGTCGAAAAAGGAAGCAAGGTCATTGTTCCAGTTCCGGAAACTGGTGATCCTTACATCCTCCTGGACTAGCTTCCACTGTTTAAGCCGATAATCCAAGAGCTCTGACTGCTGTTTTGACAGATACAAATAACGAACAAGATCATTCAGATCTTCTTGCGTGATCCACTGTGGCTCGTTGCCACTTGTTCCTGTATATGTAGACTCAATATCTTCCAAAGATATTGACTCGGCAGAATCCTCCCTTGAAGGCATTTTTTCATCTGATGAGGAAAGAAGATCCTTATTTACTGGAGGTGTGGGTACAGGAAGATCATCTGAATGGGGAACGGGTCTCATAGCAGATGGAAGGTTGGGATATTTGATCTTTTTCCTAGAAGATGCATTGAAACCAGTTATATTAGTTAAAAAGAAAGTGAAAATTATCTGCATGGCTTCGTGGCTCTCCAAACCATTGGGACTGCAAAGTTGAAAGGCGCTTTCTTGCCATTACACCATGCAGTTACTCCATTGTAGCAGGGTTTACAACAGATGTGTAGAGACCAAGACTTGTCCTGATCACCAATTTTACAGTCAAAATAGTGAAAATAGGTGGTTATGGGGAGGGAAGTTATGGTTCGATGCTGTGCAACTGTTGGGAAGTCCCCACACACGTAGCAGAAAGAATTGGCCTTGTTGAGGCATCCTCGATATTTTGACGTGCTTAAAGCCATTGGAGAATCTGAAAATATAACAAAGTAAAACTAAATCACATGCAAGGCAATAAAATGTCCATTGGAAAATGTAATACTAATATCTAGCTACCCAAAATATGTGTAACACAGTAGTTGAGGGACACCAGGCTCCTG
>NC_090740.1:87879207-87884207 GCF_036898095.1 Palaemon carinicauda
GTTAAGAACATACCCACAATATTAAAGAACTTAAGAAGGGTCAGTGTTAAGATACACTTATCTACCCCTAGGGGTTAGTACCCATCTCTTGAGTTTGCCCAAGTAGGGAAACTCTATGGCTTTAAATTTGGGTGGTCATAGCAATTGGCTGGAAAGGAAACACAAGTATGTGTCTTTTCCTAGTTACTTTCTAGCTTGACTATCCTAAGCTATAATGGTTAAAAAGTTAATATCAATATTTTGCATAATTTTCTTATCATGTGAGATAAACAACCACATACTCTTTAGTTTTCCTCTCTTTACAGGAGGACCAAATGAAGTGCGATGTCATCTTTTGCAACCACAGGAGTAAGGACTTCTGTGGCCACAAAGCGTGCAGGTCTCATGCCCCCTGCACCGCGACTACCGAAACCCTGCGGTACTGGGACCCCCAATACTGCATTGTATGCCGGACCTTGTTGACCGAAGGTTTCGACGACCCCAAGTCAGCGGAGTCGAGGGAAGCAGCACGAGCAAAGCTGCGCAGATGGGTACAAGAGTTACAAAAGAACTATACGGGACCGTACCTTCGTAATGAAAGGATGTGCGAATTGCATTTCCCAGAAGCGGGTATTAAAGCTGTCATACCCCAGGCACAACCTGAACTTCTCTGCGTCCAGATTGCCATCGATGAATCTCCTACTGAAGGTCCTCAACTGGCTGAGATCCTTCCGAGGAACAGCAGATCTAGTGGCTCCCTAGTGGCCTAAGAGCAACTGGTTCCCTTTGATAAAAGAAGTGAAGCTAAGGCTGGTCCTTTTACCGAACCCAGCACTATCTCAACGGGTCCAAGCCAACCAGAAGACAATATGAATCGTCTTGGAGAAAGTCGGTTGCTTTCGTCAAAGAAAAAGGACCGAAAGAAATCTCAATAGACTTTTGTCTGTCCTTTATCCACCTTCATGAACAAGGCCTGGCAGCCACCACGATAACCACGTGTAAGTCGGCTCTGACTAGACCTCTTCTATACGCCTTCCAAGTAGACCTGTCAAACGAAATCTGTAACAACATCCCAAAGGCATGTGCTAAACTTAGGCCTGCAGATCCTCCAAAGCTCATTTCATGTTCCTTGGACAGGGCCATACATTTTGCCTCAACAGTGAACAATGATGATTGCTCTCTCAGGGACCCAACTCAAAAAGTTATTTTCCTTTCCGCTATAGCCTCAGCGGCTAGAGTTAGTGAAATAGTGGCCCTATCCAGAAACGAGGGCCATATTCAGTTCACAGAAGTGGGAGAACTGAATCTCTTTCCTGATCTAACCTTTTTCACCAAAAACGAGCTACCCACTAAGAGATGGGGTCCCTGGATCATCTGCCCTCTGAAGGAAGATGTCTCTCTGTGTCCAGTAGAATTTCTAAAGGTCTACCATCGAAGAACTTCAGACTTCAGCGGAGGACAGCTCTTTAAAGGAGAAACTTCAGGATCAAACTTATCCGTAAAACAACTGAGGGCGAAGCTCACCTACTTTATTCGCAGAGCAGATCCTGACAGTACACCCGCAGGTCATGATCCAAGAAAAATTGCTTCATCACTGAACTTTTTTCAGTATATGGACTTTGAGCGTCTTTGCTCATACACTAGATGGAAGTCATCCAGAGTGTTCTACAAACGTTATGCAAAGCAAGTGCATGAGTTGAAGCATTATGTGGTGGCGGCAGGTAGTGTATTAAAACATGTCGTCTAGTAATGTGATGAACAGTGAATTGATTGGGACTCTCAATCACGGTGAAAAGGTGTTAACACCTTCCAGTGCAATACTTTTTAAGTGAGTGTCACCATGGTGACACTAAAGACTGTTAAAAAATTTCAGGTGTAGAAATATACAGATAACACTTGTGCCGTGTGTATTTTACACAGCGTTGATAATATCCAATAATTACATAAAAATATATTAGAAAATTTTATTAAATTCTCAAATTTCATAGTGGCACTAATCATTTCTTCCCTTTCAGATAAAAAAAGGTTCTGTATTAAGTTGTGTATATGTATGATTCTCCTAATATATATCATTCTATATTACACATGTTATGCTTTCTTTAGTCATTTTTCATCAATAAATGTCTTTTAATGTGTAATTGCGTCTTATTTCGCCCCAAAATTAACACAAATAAAGTATAGCCAGAGTTTCCTTCCTTAAACATATCATTGTATGTCTACGGACAATAAATATAGTTGATACTTTTGTTCCAATAGTATATACAAACCGTGACACTCTCGTATATCTAGTTGATACTATGCTTGTTCATACAGTATATGCAAACCTTGAGACCCCCTTGCTACTGTCTAGTATGACTCTACCTTGCCGGGGGCTGGAAGCCCTAACATTGCCTATGATTACTGGTAATGACATGAAATGGTAACGTCATATGTCTCAATGGTCTGGATGACCATAGAAAAATCTGTCCCAAAGTTAAGGCACCTAAGAAAATCCACCGATACAGTGCTTTCTAGTAATTCCCTGGTAAACTTCCATAAGGATCACATAATAGTATGGGAGGAAGGGTAACCTTGATAAAGGCTCCCCTTCTGTTTTCGCCACTCTTCCCCTCGTAACGAAAAAGCTATTCGGGGTGAAGATTGCTATGTGTCGTATCAAGGTACACGTCCCCTGATATTATGCGATATCCTTAGGAAAAATGTCAAGGATATTCCCGCAAAGAGTTAGAATTCTGGAGACCTAAAGGTCAATTCTCTGGGAATATCATTGTAGCCAAATATCCCTTAGAAAGCTACCAATAGCACCCTTCCATCAGGACGACATGGCTATCTCACCCAAAGATATATTTTTTGCTTCCCTCAAAATCTGTTATATATATATATATATATATATAAATATTTATATGTACATATACTTATATATATATATATATATATATACATATATATATATATATATATATTACGAGAAAAAGCGTACTAACTGCAGAGAAGTTATCAACTTTTCATTTCAAGTCCTATAAACATATATGCATACATGCGTTTAAATGCGAGTACAAAACAATAAAAAGTTTTATTCCTAAAGCACTGTTCAACACTTTGTTAGTATTTTTTAACTTTCACGGTTATTTGTGCCATCTCTCCCAACTGCTTAAATTATAAACATCATTTTCTTTCACAAACACTTCACATCATTAATGCCACTCCTGCATCAAATATACTTAGCTATGAGGCGTAAATCGTGGAAGTTTTTTTTTTCTATTATTTGCACTATGCTCCTTGAAAGATAAGTGAAAGCATAACTATATATATATATGTATATATATATATATATATATAAATATATATGTATATATACATATACATATATATATATTATATATATATATTATATATATATATATATATGTGTGTGTGTGTTTGTGTATATATATATATATATATACATATATGTATATATATATTTATATATGAGTGTGTGAGTATCATTGTTCTCTCCAGCGTTATCCCTAATTCAAGGGCCGTTACCTGATGCGCCTTCTTTCACCAAACCTTTCCTTTCCATATCAACCATCACCTTATTATGTCTTTCCATCTAATTCTCTACCTCCCTTTAGATTTTCTTCTTCAAACTGTTCCTCCCCAGCCCTCCTAATATCCTCTCCACCATCCATCCTTTACACGTGCCCACACCATTTCAGTTGCGACACTCTTATCTCTCTGTAATTCTCACTATGTCTGTCATACTTCTCATTTCTCACAATCCACCTCAGCATTCATATCTCTGCTTTTTCTAGCTTTGCTTCCTCTTTTTGTCTTAGAGCTCACGTTTCCAATCCATACATTAACACTGGCCTTACTACTGTGCTATAGATTATGACTTTCAGTTTGATTGGTATTTTCCTATCACATACTCATCCAGCTATATCCCTCCACTTCCTCTAAGCTGATTTTATCCTATTCGCAACTTCAGTTTCACATCTCTCTTCCTAACTTATAGAAGATTCTAATTATCAGAATTGCTTCACCTCTTTTTTAATCGAGCCTCGTATTATATCCAACACTAGCTTCATAGGTTTCTGTTTCCCTAACAACTGTTATAATTTTATTCCTAGTTCTTTTGTACATCATCCTATCATTCTAACAAACTTTTCTGGGCGTTTTCTCTTCCTCGAGGACTAAGAGTTCCCTTCCCTTGATATTCTTTGTAAGATCTACAAAAGTGCAGTAGAGCTTCTAGCTTAGATCTAACATCTTTTCCTGTATCTGCCTTAGCATGAAGATGGCATCCGCAATCCCTATCCCCCTCATGAAACCAGTTTTCACGCTATCTGCCAGTCTCTCATTAATTACCCTCTCAAAACCTTTCAAACAATGCTTTTAGGTTTCTTTTACAGTTACCACAATCCATGACATCACATTTCTACTTAAACATGAATACCAATAGACTCTCTTTCCAATCTCTGGCATTCATTTTTCTATGCATAATGCTCTCAATAAGTCTAGCATTAATTTTTCCCCTCTTTAGCTAATATCGTGATCATTTAAATTTGGACCTGGCGCTTTACCATTTTTCTTTTCACTCGATGCGTGCTTCACTTCTGTATTCTGTATCTCCATCAATGGCCCCCAACCCCCTTGAGCTTCTCCCAGCTCCACCTCTTAAATTCAGTATTCAATATTTGTTCAAGATATTCTCCCCCTCCCTTTGCAATATATTTCCATCTCTATCCTTGATAACTCCCAGTAGCCAAAAACCTTGTGTTCTCCTATTCCTCATGTCTGAAATATTATATGTATAATTTTTTCCTTCCCTTGTTCTTAGCATTTCATTTTATTACTTGACTGGTCCCCCAAAGGCTATACATACTTTTCTCGCAAAATCTCTTTCTTTTCCTTGTACCGCTCCTCTTCACCCTGCGCAGGCCTTACCTTCCAGTCCTTTTCCGTCCTTATAAGCCTTCATTTTTTTTTCAACCTGCCCTTTTACCTCTCTGTTTCACCACTATTCTTTAATTTTT
>NC_090740.1:87899207-87909207 GCF_036898095.1 Palaemon carinicauda
TCTTTTGTTCATGTACCTTTTCACTGTGATGGGCAAACCACCTACAAAAACAAAAACAAAAAACGGAATAAAATTATTATATTTATTGAATATTCAGAGAGAAAGGGTTTCTTTAAAGATTATCGAATCGAAAACAAATAATTTCGTAGAGAGAGAGAGAGAGAGAGAGAGAGAGAGAGAGAGAGAGAGAGAGAGAGAGAGAGAGGGAGAGAGAGAGAGAGAAATTTCATGAAAATATGATGATTATTATTATTATCGTCACAAACTGCGCATAAACGGTTCATATACAATGCATAAAAAATACACATGATAATATACAAACGAGGTGCCTAAAGTATTTGAAAATATATGATTTATCAGATACAACAATATTTCTAAGTTTCGAAAATACAAAAGGTCAGTTATTCACATACGCTGAATTATGAGTCCATCGGGATAATACTCCAAGCGTCAACTCGAAAATGGCTTGTGATTTTATGTAATGTGCCACATGGCAACCAGTGCTATTACTTGACGATTCAACGTCAGACAAGTGTAATGCGTGCGCATTTATGGAACAACAACTGTACAAATGTCCGGTTATTAACTGCAGTAGATTTGAATTACATATTTCTAAGCAACAATTGAATGCTGTTTGGGCGTTCACGCAACTTCTTAGGGTAATTCACTTCAGGTATATAATGATGAAGTATTACTACTTAAACAAGATGGCAAATAGAATCGAATGAAAATTATTTCTATTTTAGATTAGAACAAATCTCAGTAAAACTCACTTCAGTTATAAGTTACACAAATTGTCATTGCATTTTTTTTTCTGGAAATTAGTATTATCATTATTATTATTATAATTTTTCTTATCTCTATGAGCAGGCATGTTTTTTTTTTATCTCTGTGGTTTAGTGCGCCACTCGTAATCGTGCAATGCGCCACTGTTGACGCATGCGTCCTAGATTAGCCACCCCTGATCTACAGGTTATAACTGGGAATGGCACCAGTTGTCATCGAATATCAAACACCTGACCCCACCTATGGCAATAACGGCTCTGAGGCTTTCTTTCCTGGTCCTCGGCAAGTCATTTTATTGTTGTGAGTAAAAGATATAATTTTTTTTTCTTCTGTTACGCAGTATTATTACAATGTAATAATTTTTTAAGAGATATTTGCATGTGGTTACACAAACAAACATGCACACACTCACACACACTCACACACACACACACACACACATATATATATATATATATATATATATATATATATATATATATATATATATATATATATATATATATATATATATATATATATATATATATATATATATATATATATATATATATATATATCATCATCACCATCATCTTCTCCTACAGCTCTTGACGCAAGAACCTCGGTTAGATTTCGCCAGTCGTCTCTATCTTGAGCTTTTAATTCAATACTGCCCCATTTATCATCGCCTACTTCGTGCTTCATATAGGCTAGGACTTCTAACTCTAGTGCCTTTCGGATCCTAGGTGAACATTTGGTAAGCTTATCTCTCTGGGAGAGGGCGAAGAACATGCTCAAACCATTTCCATCTACCCTTCATCAAGATCTCCTCTAATCTCTCTTCTAATTTCATTTCTAATCTAGGCTTGCCATTCAACTCCCAATATCCTTCTGAGGGCTTTGTTCTCAAATCTACTAAATCTATTGAAGATTGTTTCATTGTCATACCATGACTCGTGTCCATAGAGTAACACCGATCTCACTAAACTGATATATAGTTTAATATCATATATAATTTCAAGCTAAGACAAGGAATGGCCAGGTAATGGCTACATATGACTCAGCAGTAGCAGATTTTGACTTTTCGTTCAGGCGAGCGCCAGGCAGTGACGTTCCCAATGCTTTTTTCCCCAGCTTATATCCTCTTGACTCTACTATCTATTTGAAGACTGTTTCGTTATATGTCTAAAAAATCAAGAGACTATTAAGGAGAAGTTATTCAGTTCGAAATGCTTTCAAGTCATCTATACTAATAGTAGCCTAATATTCATTTTTTAATATATTACAATCATGGAGCAAATAATACTTTGAACTTAATTTTTTAGAACTGTTGAAGTATCATTGTATACATTATAAACAGTCAAAATAATAATTTTAGTATTATAAGCTGAGATGTGTTTATGATAGATAAACTCCCAACGATTCAAACTCCTAGCATGATATGATATGAGATATGATAAAAATGTAATATATTATAATATAAAAAAAAAACTTTATGATCGCAACTCAGGTATTCATGGTAATAAGTCTACCACTAATACTTCATAGATTTATCAGTTAATTTATTTTCAGACAAATTTAATGATATAGTTCGTTATGTGTAGAACGAGATCTGTTAATAAACACAATATTCCATGATTTCCAATATAAGGAAAAGTAGCAAGGATTAGAGTATTTCGGAATAGTGCACTGATTATGGCCATATAAATAAATCCTCCAAGTTCATCACTCCTTCGGTTTCTCTCTTCTTCTGCAGCCACTTTTTTCGTTATACTCCTAGTCATCAAACAATTAGGAAGCAGATACGGGTAGTCCTTCTCGAGTTCTGCCGTAGGACCATACTTCAATGGTTTCTCCGTTACAATGGGACAAAACACCAACGGCGCTCCACCAACTTCGTTACCCAGCACGACTTCTACTCCACTTGACAGTCAATGAATCCTTTACCGCAAAATCATAATGAACTGTTACCAACTCGCATGATAGTTTCAAATAACATTTTGGGGTAACCTCCTCACCTCATATTCCTTTCAAAATGACCGAATCTCCTGGTAGAGACTGTTTCACCAATGGGTGTACACCTCATGTCACTACACAGGTTACAACCTGTGTCACACAAAATCTTAAGCGGGATCTCCTCGCTCCCACCCAGAACAGGTAACATACCTTCATAAATATATGGTTTAAAGACATTCACATTATTTGAGGTTGTCCTGTTCATTATGTAAACGTTAGCTAGTTCAATTTCCTTGTAGTCCTTTCCCATTTTTTTCTTCGTCTTTGGTTTCTGTGAAGTTCGATTATCCTTAACCATAGTAATATGTCCTCTCTTGCCACACTTATAACAGACAATATTAACCTTCTGCAGTCACTCACAACACCTGAAGGAGGATGATTCGACGATTGTTGCTATGGTACTATCACATTCTGCTTTGGAACATTACTAGTGGTACTTCCGTTGTAATTATTGAACTTGTTCACAAAGTTATTACTGAACTGGTTTCCATGGGTCGGCAAATACTTAACACTTTGTCTTAACGACGGTTGAAATTTCATACCCGAGGATGGTTTACGACTGATGATATAGTCTTCACTCGTAAATATTGTTGCAACACTATCAATTCTTCTAAATCATCCATCTCTCTCATAGTCGCAGCTTCTATCCATCTCTTAAAACATCGTCGTACTTTATAATGGTAATCAAGGAAAGTCAATTTCCCATGCTTCCTGAAACTACAGAATCTCTTATAATATTCAGGGGTCATCTGATTCCCTTTTAGAACGCTCCATTTAACTTGTTGATACTCCTTCCTCTGGTCCTGAGACATGGCAAGATATGCACTGCATTCTTTCCCAATGAGGACACTCTGCAATAAAACAGACCATTTATCTTCTGGCCATTCCATAGTCGACGCCAGCATTTAAAAATAATCGAAGAATTCGCCGGGAGCTTCTTCTGTGAAATTTCGAATAAGCCTCGGCGCAATCGTCACATTAAACGTGTGATTTTGCATAGCAGAGGTTGCCTCTGTCTGAGTAGCTGACCTTGCACGAGCATTCAACAGTTACAATTCCCCTGTGTATCTAGATTCTTCTCTCTCACTCTCTTGTTAACCATCTTGCAATTTCTCTTCCTTCCATTTCCCTCACATATCTGGCAGTTTCTCTTGCCTCTTTTTAGTTCTCTCTGTCTTTCTTCTCGCTTTGCTTCCATTTCCCTTGCACGTTTGGGAATTTTTCTTGCTTCTTCTCTCTCTCTTTTTTCCTGTTTTTCCTGTTCTGCCATCATCTTCTACTTAATCTAATTCTCTTTCGCTGCAATTCGTCGAATCTCAGCTTCTACATTTCTTTCTGTTTTCATTCCTTTAAATCCAAGGTCAACTGATAGTTGCTTTGCTGCAAGTTCTGCTTCAGCTTTCTCAAAAAGTTATCAAGCTGTTACAATATCTTCTCCCAACAACTTTCCTGAGTTTATCAATGCCTTCCAACGCGAGACTCTTGATTTGGCCTTTAATCATTCCACTCCATTCATGGTCGCTACATGCCATTAAATTAGAGAGCCAATGAGTTTCAGTTACATTAGCTTCTGACAATTGCTGAACAATTGGGTTTTCCAAAAACTCTGGCCCATTTAGTTGTGCCATCTAATACCTTAGAAAACTTATACCTCTCCAAAAAAATTATCCTAACAATACACAGAATCCTCTGAACATTAAACTGTTCAAGCCTTTAATGAAAATATGGACCTTTTCGCACAAATATTCATAACAGACTCTCTCGATTCCAAGGTATGGGGACTGCAAAAGTATATTACGGCTCGATAATTACATGAATTCCTGAGCTCCAAAACTCACCTGATTATAATGATTAAGTGTGTTACACATAGAAAATATCAGAGCTCTGAGAATAATATGCAACTCCCAGATGGCAATATATATGAACACTGAATATCCAAAAGTCTCCTACGTAACACCCAAAACAAAACTGGGTGATTACTTAATAAAAACTATTCAAAACTAACCACGTACTTCCGCTTTTAGTCAGGGATTAGGAGCAGAGCACTGATAAAAAATATTGGTGATAGAAATAATACATACTTCACAAAATTGAATATACTCTAAAGAAAGTTGTTAATAATAAAGAAGAATTAACACCAACATTTAATCATTCGAAATATTAAATCTTAACAAAACCTTACATGAAGAAAAGAAAATTTCTCTCTGTGAAAATTATACAATCACTTGTTTCACTAGATTTTATTTTATAAGAAATATTTAATTTCGACAATTAATGAAAAGAGTTAACACTTTAACACTCTAGAGGACATACAATTATAAAATTTACATATATGTAACTGTTACTCTTAAGTCTTTTGGTTCACACAGGGTTAAAGAAAAAAAATACCCTTAACTATTTAACCTACATCTCACGCAGCCAATTGTAAATGTATGTTAAAGTTCTCGCATTAACACACTACACTGGAATCAACATCCAAAAAAGTTTCACCAAAGTTTTAACATCATTATACGCAGTATAAGTTGAGTAAAAAATTTATTCACGTTAGAGAGGATATAGACTTTAGAGGAGAGAGGGCAGGCAAACTTTGGCTCTTTCAAAAGGATAGGCTAGGACTCTTCTACTGCCTATGCATTCCTAGGGTGTATATATATATATATATATATATATATATATATATATATATATATATATATATATATATATATATATATATAATTTATAAAAATACATATATATATATATATATATATATATATATATATATATATATATATATATATATATAAATGGGTGTGTATTGAAAGAGTGACATTTCGAAAGAGTGACCAAACACAAGAGTGGCAAACATGAATAAAAATTAAAAAGAGTGACATAACGAAAGAGTGACAAACCAAAATAAAAATTCAAAAGAGTGACATAACAAAAGAGTGACAAAGCTAAATTAGAATTCAAATGATTGACAAATTGAGGCTTCTTTTCTCTCTAACTCCAAACTAGTGGTTATGCTAAATAGTAGTTGTGGATACTTTGCTTTTTTTTCTCTCTTTTTCTCCTTTCTGTCTCTTTTTCAATAATTTCGAGAAAATACTTTAGTTGTCTGAGAGTTTTCGGCCGGATTGTTTTATACTTACAGAGAAGATTTTTTTTTTCCAAATCCGGCTGCCCATAATGGACGAATACACTTTTGGGAAATCTCAGAAAGGAAAAAAAAAGTTAGTCTATAGACGGCACATAAAGTATATCAACATCAAAGATCCTGAGAACATAATCATTATTTCAGGTGCGAGGTCAAAAACTGTGGTGGTGCTGCAACACTTCGTGGGATTCAGTTTTTAAAACACAAGGTGGTATGATATCTGAAGGAAAGGAACATAACCATGCACCAATTGCTGGGAGAAATGATGTACTACAATGTATTGATGAAGTGAAAGGTCTGGCAAAGAGTAAAACTGCAACACCGGCGGCAATCGTGCAGGAAACCAGACAGAAAATAGATATAAGCTATGCTGTTGAAATGCCATCTACATCAGCTATAAGACAAGCTATTCACCGTATACGTAAAAAAGAATTTCCAGTGGAAGCAAATTCTGCCACTGATTTAGTAATCCCAAATAAGCTGAAGGTTACTCATACTGGGGAAAGAAACTTCCTTTTGTATGACAAAAAGACCGAAAGTGAGACTTTGATTGCAGAATTCGAGGAGGAAGAGGTACAGGAAAGAATTCTAGCTTTCGGTAGTGAAAATAATTTACGAAGACTAGCCGAGTCGGATATCTGGTTCCTTGATGGGACATTTAAAACGTGTCCTAAGCAATTCTATCAAATATACACTATCCATTACATATTCCAGGGGCAAATATTACCGGTTGTCTATGTGTTGCTGCCTGGGAAAACAACGCAGATATATTCATCAATGCTAAAACATTTACTTTCAGTTGCAGGAGCAAAAGGAATTCAGTTAACTCCTAGATTCATCTTGATAGATTTTGAGTTATCTTGTATCAAAGCTCTCCAAGAAAAATTTCCCGAGGCTAGAATAACCGGATGCTTTTTCCACCTATGGCAAAGTATTTACCGAAGTATTCAAAAGTATGGTCTCGTTGATGTTTACAAAAATAATTGCGATTTAGCTTTAGGTTTACGACAGTTGGCAGCGCTCGCATTTCTACGACCTGATGACATACATGATGCATATCTATGTCTTGCAAATAACATCCCAGATGAGGCAGAACCAGTTTACAAATATTTCGGGGAAAGGTATGTGCTAGGTTGGCGCATAATTTCACGAAGGGGAAGGCCAAGACAAAACCAATTACGTCACCCTCCACGGTTTCATCCAACTTTTTGGAGCATCCATCACTTGCAAGAACGCAATCTCCCAAGAACGAATAATGGAGTAGAGGCTTGGCCCAGGAGATTTGAAACCGTCGTTGAGCGTTACCATTTGGTTGTGTACTCAATGATTCGGGAATTTGTCAAAGAAGACCATCGAACAGACCAAGAAATGCAACGTTTAACATCGGGCATTAAACCGTCTAAGAAAAAAAAGAGAAGAAATCCAAAGAGAAATAAGGCTGACAACAGTTTTAAGTAGAGAGGGGGAAATCAGTTTGAGTGATTACATAAGGGGTATTGCACACAATTTACTTTTTGGTGCAAGTAATAGCTTAACAACTTAGACGAAGACATTAGTGAAGGTGAACAATAAAAATTTTTTCTTTTTTTTTCTTTTTTTACGAGAAATACGACTTTTTTTTAAAGAACTTTTATGTTTACATATGTATTTCACCGTTCAATAAAATTTCAATGATTTTTTTTATTTAACAAAAATGTTTAATTTTCAAAGTACTATTGTATATTTACCATATTTTTATAATTATATATTTTTATATTTGTGTATTTATTTTTATTGTATGTTCTACAAAAAATAAATATCTTAATTACTGAATCAGTTTTAATAACCAGTGTCACTCTTTTGATCAATATAGTAAATTGTCACTATTTTGTTATGAATCTCTTTTGATCCGTCACTCTTCTGAGTAGCATTTTTGTCGCTCCTATGTTATGTCATTCTTCTGAATTGTCACTCTTTTGAAGAGATCCCATATATATATATATATATATATATATATATATATATATATATATATATATATATATATATATATATATATATATATATATATATATATATGTGTGTGTGTGTGTGTGTATGTATGCATGCATATGTATGTATATGTATATGTATATGTATATATATGTATATATATATATATATATATATATATATATATATATATATATATATATATATATATATTATCTTAATACTTTTAGAATTTTCTAATAGATCATTCTCGTAGTGTGGGGGGCATGGTATAGCGGCGTAATTTTGCCAACTTAGTGAATTGAAGAGGGGGTACTAACTTTGCGTGCGAGGCAAATCACTTCCAGCTAACTATACCCACCTCTCTCTTGTGACAACAAAACATCCTAACCACGTGGAAACATGAAGATGACGTAATCCCTTGTGCTCATTACACATTTTGAATTGAATGAAAATACAATTACAAGAATGAAGAAAGTCTTTTGTAATTTACATACATTTACATAAACCTATGAAATTGAAACTCACCTTACGAGCTGGCTATATATGTCTTATATACAAAAATTGAAAACATTAATGAAATATTTATTCTCATGCTGGACCTACTTTGTAAGTATATATATATATATATATATATATATATATATATATATATATATATATATATATATATATATATATGTGTGTATATATATATATATATATATATATATATATATATATATATATATATATATATACACATATATATATATATATATATATATATATATATATATATATATATATATATATATATATATATGTATATATATATATATATATATATATATATATATATATATATATATATATATATGTATATATATATATATATATATATATATATATATATATATATATATACATATATATATATATATATATATATATATATATATATATATATATATATATATATATATATATATGTACATATAAATATATATATGTATATATATATATATATATATATATATATATATATGTACATATAAATATATATATGTATATATATATATATATATATATATATATATATATATGTATATTTATATTTATATATATATTTGAGTGAGGGTACCCTAGCGTGGGGAATGGTTATTAGGCTAAAGTCTCTTACACTCCCTAGTATGCAATGGCCAGCGTGGTGATGATTTTGACAAAACAGTGTGAGGTCATTCTCTTGCAGTGAAATAGTAACAGCTGCATTTGTTTTCAACGTAATTTTATTTATGAACATACAAATATACAGTATATATATATATATATATATATATATATATATATATATATATATATATATATATATATATATATATATATATATTCATATATATATATATATATATATATATATATATATATATATATATATATATATATATATATATATATATATATATGGATGCGATAAGTGAAGAGGTGAGAAATTAAGACTAGTGGAAGTTGCTCTATGCAGATAATTTGGTGATTACCACTGAAAATGAGAAAGATATACAAGGAAGGACTATAGAGTGACAGGAGACTTTTGAGAATGGTGACTTGAGAGTAAATTTAGTTACGACTGGAGCTCTCGGTGGCAGTGCGGAAAGTAGAGACAACATAGCTATGTATGAAAGTAGAGGTTCGATTATTAATCACGTGTAACCCTTCAGATTTTTATTGATATTATTAGGTAGGCTACAAACTTACTTATAAAAGCAAGATGTTTTAAGCCCAAGGGCTCCAACCAGGGAAAAATTGCCCAACCAGGATAGGATATAAAGAAATAAATAAACACCATGAGAAATAATTATCAATCATTAACACCTATTTTATATAAAAAAAGTATAAAAAGATATATGACAGCCTGTTCAACATAAAAACATTTGCTGCAATTTTTGACTTATTAATTTATTTGAGATTTACTAGAAGTTGGGAGGAAGAAGGTGAGGCTGAAGTAGAGAATAGCAGGATTAGTTTGTGATCTGATATTACCATTCAAGATAAAAGTTGAGATCTGTAACACAGTAATGAAATCTGTGTTAATATATGAATCGGATATGTGGGTTCTAAAACAAATAG
>NC_090740.1:87914207-87924207 GCF_036898095.1 Palaemon carinicauda
GCCGTCGCCAGCCACTCGAATAGCAAGGCTTTATCAATCTTTCAACAACCGTTGGGGGACCATAGGGCTTCGCTCACCCTCAGGGAAATGACCAGTATCACTCGCCTGCAACCTGCCCCAGACGGCTCTCCTCGTGATGTGAACCTACTTCGTGCCCTTTGGGTAAGCTGTTTACCTAAACCTGTACGCGCTGCCATACCCGATGTCGATAGTTACCCATAAAAGACTTGATGACCAAAGCCAATGCCCTTATGGACAGCCACTTCATGACCTTCATAACCTCCACCAACACCTCCACTCATGACGAACAGAACACCTATTCTACTTCAACCGAAGCTGACGTGAATGCCATAGGACACACTCGCCTATGAATGCCGTAGGACACACACGCCTATGAATGCCATAGGCCTATGAATGCCGTAGAGCATACACGCCTATGAATGCTGTAGGACACACACGCCTATGAATGCCGTAGGACAGAAGCCTATGAATGCCGTAGGACATATGCCTACCCCGTGACAAGCAGGAGCGGCAACAAAGCCACCCATCATCCACCACTCGCTCGCGCCCCAACCAACGACTTCTACAGACACCCACTGCTGCTAATCGGCGCAGTTTTTGCTACAACCACTCCAGATTCAGGGCGGCCTATATAACATGTACAGTCTGTAATTTCTAAGGGGGAGCCATGTACCGACCGTGTGTCACACGATCGTACATAGTTAATTTTGTGTACATATTATGCCTGTATCTTCGCTCTCCCCTCGCACTAAAAAGAACCTGAAAAAATGGTCAGTTTTTCTCATCGGTAACGATGTCAATTTTGAACAGGAAATTTCCTGTTGCCTTGAGCTTTTGTATATAAAGGAGAGTGTTCTATAATAAATTCACTTAGTTGCTTTTCAACCTGTCTTTGAGTCACCACCTTCTCTCGTCCCATCATAGATCACAATGTCAGCCGTAAGCGTGATTATTTTTTTTAAGGTATTATTGAATGGAATAGGACATGTAATAGGACACTTCAAAAAGAGCAAACAGATTTCAGAATGGTCAAAGGATGTGACGATCAAATTTCTATTCTACGACATATACAGTAGCTCAACAGTATCACAAAATAAAATCACCTCTTGTTTTATTTTCTCCAGATTTTGAGAAAGCATTTGATAGTATTTCACACAGTAAACTAAAATGATTTTAAGAAATCATCTAATAGTATTTTTCTTAGTATATTCATAAAGATTTTGAGGCACTATGGTATATCAGAAAAGATTGTAAACATTATAATGCATATGCATAATGGAACTGTTCTTACAGATGTATTTGAAGTAAATACTTGAGTACTACAAGGTAGAATACCATCCCTTCTACTCTTTATCCTGATGATTGATTATATTAGAAGACACCGTGATCCAACTATTGAATAGTGACATTCAATGGAAAGGGGACCAGAGATTATATGAACTTGAATATGCAGATGATATTGTTCTCTATGCGTCTCTAATGACAGATAACAACAGAAAATGATTGAAAAGTTGGTACTTCAGGGGAGAAATGATGGATTAGCGATCAACTCGATAAAGACAAATGTGATACACATTCAATGTGGTAATCGGACGACCTGCTTTAATGGAGTAGTAATATTATCGAACTCGAACTTTTTCAAATTCTTCGGAACCATCATTGCTAGCAGTGGATCGTTAGTTACAGAATTCAAGGAGAAATTAAAGAGTGCAAAACAAACCATAGTCATACTAAAAACTATTTGGAGATCAATTCGAATAACATTTCATAGCAAAATCAAAATATATATTTCACTTGTAAGATCGATTTTAACTTATGGGCAGCAGTACTGGAACAACTGATGTAAATCTTTTAGCCCTTGCAAATAAAGTATAGAAATAGGTTTTGGGGATTTTAATGGCAGTAGCAGATAACAAATAAAATAATTTGAGAGGTGTCAGGGGTGCCCAATATGAAAGATAACTCTATATTACCGGTATCAAGATGGAGATGAATTGGGCATATTTTAAAAAGGGAAGATGAGTTAGTCCAAGATGTATCCGAAGATGCTGGGCAGGAGATGACGTGATAGACCAAGAGAAGTTAGCTGATGACAATGTGCAGAGGGTTTGAATATGAGAACTAGGTTAAGCAAAGAGAGATGATAGAGGAACGAGACAATTTTCCTGAAATCTTGGAGGCCTCTTCATTCCGTGGATGGCAGTGGATTAAAATAAGATATCATTATTATTATTATTATTATTATTATTATTATTATTATTATTATTATTATTATGGTAACTATTGTTATTCCTATCGTAAATTTCCTTTGAGTGAGAAACCCCACGGGAAAGAAGACTTCGATCTTTCAAAACTTTACATTAAAATTTTATTCAGACGAATTTGTGTATCCAAGATAGGTTTCAAACTCATTAATGCTTCTTTATAAGAATTTCATTGAAATCATTGACCATATCATAGTTTTTATTAAATATATCTTTATAACTCTGATAGAAAGGCTGTAATTTCTGTGGGCTAAATGCACCGCTATTGGGCAAGAACAAACTTTGAAAAGTATTCATTTTATTTTTTTTTATAAGCAACCGACATGAACGCATGGGTAGATATAACGGATTTTAAGCGAAGCGAAAAATCTATTTTTGGGTGAGATGGCCATGTCGTCCTGATGGAAGATCCTATAGGGTAGCTTCCTAGGGTATATTACAACTACGGTGATATTCCCAGAGAATTTACCTTAAGGTACCAGAATTCTAACTCCTGGAGCGAGTATCCCTCGTGAAAGGGATATCGCGACATATCAGAGGACGTATTCTAGACACGCCACATGGCAATCTACATCCTGGACAGAGATTTCGTCTCGTAGGAGGTGATTGGCGAGATACGAATTCGGGAAAGAAAAAGGGGAGCCGCTCCCAAGGCTTCCCTATCCTCCGATTCGTATGCGTGCCTGGCGCCAATCCTGGCGCCATCTGTATTCCTTGTAGCGTACACGAGGTGCTACAGATACTGTATGTAGGGAGGGGTCCTACAGCCCTTTCTTAGAAAGGCAAGGGCGGGTCCATCAGGACGACATGGCCATCTCACCCAAAAATAGATTTTTCGCTTCGCTCAAAATCCGTTTTTTGGGCTCAAGCCATGTCGTCCTGATGGAAGTGTACCAGATCATTACTGTATCTGTGGATTCTCAGAACGTGCCGTACTCCCCGGAGGTAATTTTTTCCTGGTCGACTAGACCTATAGACCTAAGATGTTACCGTTATACATCTTTTCAACTAACTATAAACTATGTTAGAGCTTCCTGCCCCCTACAGGGAAGAGTCCTACTAGACTCTGGAAAAGTCTCGAAGAGTACATATACCTATGTATGAATACCAGGCAAGCTAATATAGTGGTCTCGCCCTATATTAAGTAAAGCATAGTTTGTAAAGAACCACTGCGTCAATATGAAATATGGACCAGTTCTCCGCACAATACTTGTATTGGACAAAGGTTTTATATCCGCATAGGAGGAAAACCAATGCAACATAGCTTGCATAAAGGAACAATTCTATTAGAATTATCCCAGATAAGGTACATAGAATGAATGCTCAATTATACCAATAAATTGACACAGGGGAAGGAGACGCAAGGTTCTCAAGAACCAGATTATTGACAGGCAATAAATAGACAGGTTAACCACAATATATATATATATATATATATATATATATATATATATATATATATATATATATATATATATATATATATATATATATATATATATATATATATATATATATATATATATATATATATACATAAGAAGAGGATAACCCAAAACTTTAAGCATAAGTATGATAGTAAACAGAGCTTGTTTGTCTGAAAGAAAAAACATTAGATGCCACTTTTAAGATACCGAGGTATCAAAGTCATAAAGCCTGTATTACAAATCAATGACATTAGCGTTAGAAACGCTCGGCACAAATGTCTGCACTTATGCTAGGTTCACCTTCGGAAATGGAACAGTCTGCATGGACAACACAGTGCCCTCACTTAGTTTGTAGTAAAGTATGTAACTACACACTCACCCTGGAATTAATCGTCCCAATTAAGACCACTGTTCCTCGCAGAGTTAAACAGTAGGGTTAACACCGTGACCCACTGCTACCACAGATCTCTTTAGTTCCTCTACTTGCTTCGCATAGTGGCGAAAGAACACTCTGGAAGACTTCCAGCCAGTGTATGAACGGAGATGTTCAAAATCCATACAATTACAGAAATTTAAGGATGAGGCAATTTTCCTCGGATCGTGACCTGCGGGTGTATTGTCAGGATCCGCTCTGCGAATAAAATATGTGATTTTCGCTCTGAGTTGATTCAGAGATAAATTTGAGCCTGATGTTTCTCCCCTGAATAGTTGACCACCCTTAAAGTCTGAAGTTCTATGAAGATAGACCTTTAGGCATTCTACTGGACATAGAGATGCATCTTCTTTCAGAGGGCAGATTCTCCAGGGACCCCACCTGTTGGTGGGTAACTCATTCTTGGCGAGAAACGTAGGATCCGGAAACAGGTTCAGTTCTCCCCCATCCAGGAACTGAACACGACCTGCCTCTCTCGAGAGGCTACCATCTCACTAACCCTGGCCCCGGACGCGAGTGCAAAATAGGAAAATAACTTTTTGTGTCAAATCCTTCAACGCACACTCTTCATTGCTCAACAGAGAAGCGAAATGAAGAACTTGTCTAAAGACCATGAAATGGGCTTTGGAGGTGCTGAAGGTCTGAGCCTAGCACAGGCTTTCGGGACTTTATTAAAGATCTTGTTACCTAGGTCGACCTGGAAGGCATATAGAATGGGTCTTGTCAAGCAGACTTACACGCTGAAATCGTGTTCGCTGCCAATCCTTGACCATGGAGGTGGAGAAGAAAGATGAGCAGAAGTCTGTCAAGATCTCCTGCGGATTCTTTGCCTTGACAAAAGGCCACCCATTTTCTCCAAGATGACTCATATTGCCTTCTAGTAGATTTGCACTTATATTCCTCAAGGAAGTCTATACTGGCTTTCGAAATCCCGAAACGCTTTCTCACCGCTAGGGAGAGAAAATCATGAGCTGCAGGGTCCGGGTTTTCTGTAATGAAGCGCAGACAGTTGACTTCTGGACTCGCTGGGTCAGAACTGGATCTGGTAGTGGTACAAACTTCAGCTACAGTTCCAATGCCAGGAGGAACCACACGCTGTTCGGCCACTTGTGGGCCACTATTGCCGCTACCCCTTGAAGGATCTCAGTTTGTTGAGGACCCTCAGCAGAAGGTTGTGAGGAGGGAACAGATAAATCTTGGACCATCTGTTCCAGTCGAGGGACATCGCGTCCACTGCTTCCGCTAAGGGGTCCTCGTACGGGGCACGAACAGGGGCAACTTCTTGTTGTCTTTCGTCGCAAAGAGGTCTATCTGCAGTTCTGGGACTGATTCAGAATGAAGGAGAATGATCCTGCGTCTAAGGACCATTCTGACTCTATCGGTGTGAACCTGGATAGAGCGTCCGCTGTCACATTGCGGACTCCTTAAAGGTGAACTGCCGACAGGTACCACTTCTTCATTTCCGCCAATCGGAATATGGCCAACATCACCTGGTTGAGAGGTGGTGACCTCGATCCTTGTCGATTAAAGTATCTCACAACTACCTCGCTGTCTATCACCAACCTTATGTGGATCGAGTGACGCGGGGAGACTTTCTTTAAGGTAAGGAGCACTGCCCTAGCTTCTAGAAAGTTTTATGTGAAAGGTCTTGGATAGCTTGGACCAAGTCCCCTGGACTTTTTTCCGATGAGAATGACCTCCCCATCCCTCCTTCGAGGCGTCTGAGTGAATCGTCACCGACGGGGGAGGTGGCTGAAGAAGAACCGACTTCTTTAGATGTCTGGCTTGGGACCAGGGCCTGAGAAAAGTACTTAGCCGAAGCGGCTGGTCTTCTCAGATCTCTTCGCGCGTTTGATGCATAACTTCTCCAAACTCCGATTGCATCCTTTAGCTGTGCTCTTAGCACTGGGTCTGTCACCGAAGCAAACTGGAGTGAGCGCAGTACCCTCTCCTGCTCGCGTCTTGATATCCTTTCGGAATCTAGAAGTCTCTTGACAGAACCCGCTATCTCCTTCCTTTTCTTCGCCGGGGTGGAGAAACGGTGTGACAAAAGGTCCCAGTGGATTCCCAGCCACTGGAACTTTTGAGATGGAGAAAGTCGAGACTTTTTCTGTTGATCTTGAAGCCTAGGTACTCTAGGAACTGGATCACTTGACTGGAAGCTTGCAAGCATTCTGTCTCGGATGCTGCCCACACCAACCAGTCGTCCAGGTAGGCTACTACCTGAATTCCCTTTAGGCGTAATTGTTTGAGAGCTACGCTCGCAAGCTTCGTAAAAATCCTTGGGGCTATGTTTAGCCCAAATCGCATGGCTCCGAAGGCGTATAGTCTTCGTTGTAGCCTGAACCCTAGGTAGGGGGAGAGTCGATGGCTAATTGGAATGTGCCAATAGGCGTCTGACAAGTCTATAGAGACGGAATATGCCCTCTTGGGCAGTAAGGTCCTTATGTGTTGCAGTGTTAGCATTTTGAATTTGCAATTCACTATGAACTTGTTGAGTGTTCTTGGGAACACAAAACAGCCTCTTTAGAAATTGATGGGCTTCACCCTTCGGATCACCTTTTTTCTCCAACAGTTCTTGAACGTACTCCTCCAGAACGGGGGTGGAGTGTTGGAAAAACCGAAGGCACGGGGGTGGAGTGCTGTACCAGCTCCCGCCCAGTCCATTCTTGAGTAGGCTGTGGGCCCAGGGATCGAAGGTCCACCGATCCCGAAATTTCAGAAGTCTCCCTCCTACCGGTGTCACCTCACTTGGACTGCCGTCCTGAGGTCTTGCCTTCCTGACCACGACCACCCCTGAATCCCCTTCCCCTTGAGGGGCGTCTAGACGAGCCTCTGGCTGCTCGTCTAGGCTTTGCTCGAAAGGAAGTAGACTGCCCTTCGAACGCTGGGGTGAATGCCGTGGACAGTGTCGACACGGCCTGGGGTACCCACTGAAAAGTGGTCGGGGTTTGTGCCACGATCTGGGGCACTGGGGGCAATGGCAATTGCAGTTACTGTTGCTGTCTAAGAGGCTTGGCTGGCCGAGACGGTAGCCTAGTCCTCATAGTCTTCCTCTTTGGTTGAGGACCCTCATCCGGGGAAGACTTTCTTTTGATAGCCAGGCCCCACTTCTGGAGAAGGTTTCTATTCTCCAAGGCGGCCTTATCAACAACTTCTTTGACCAAGTCGGTAGGGAAAAGGTCTTTTCCCCAAATGTTGGAGGAGATTAGTTTCTTTGGCTCGTGCCTCACCGTAGCCGAGGTAAACACGAACTCCCTACAAGCTCTCCTTGCCTTGACGAAGCCATAAAGGTCCTTCGTCACTGTGGCCAGATGAGACTTGGCCACTACCATGAACATTTCATGGACCTTGGGGTCACTTGCCATCGTCTCGAGAGTAGTCTGAAGAGACATTGAGGCAGTCAGTCTTTCTTTTGTATCGAACTCTCTTCGCAAAAGAAAGTCAGACAGCTTAGGGAGGTCCTTGCCGAACTGACGTCCGGCAATATCAGCCTCCAACTTTCCAACTGAGAACGTAAGATGGACGTCCTTCCAGTCTTTGTGGTCCATAGGCAGGGCCAGCGACAAGGTTTACACTCCTCTAGGGAGGGGCAAGACCTGCCGGCCTCGACTGCTTTTAGTACAGCCAGAAACCCTTCCTGTAAAAAGGGGAAGGCTCTAGTAGGCGAGGACACAAAGGAAGGGAGCTTCCTATTCAATGCGGCTACCTTTGAGTTAGAGAAGCCCCTCTCTTTCATCGAGGATGAAAGTAGAGCTTTAGCCTTAGCATGGTCCTAGTATAGCATAACAATTCAGAAAGGAAAGACACACACTTGTGTTTCCCTCACAACCCATTGCTGCAGCCTTCCGGATAATAAAATCAAATGGTTAATCTCTTCTAGAGTAACCAATGCAAGGTTTCCAGAGGAAACAGGTGGAGCTCACACCTAAGCAATGATTTTAAAATCCTGGATAATAGACAGGAAAGAACTCACTTTCCTATCTGTAGGGCAACCGCAAAGGGATGTGCGAGAAAACACAATAGTGTTAGAAGACACAGTGCTGTAACAAAACCCTTACCATAGTTTTCTTCTTACTGTATATGTTATACTAAAGAATACTAGTACAGTATAGGGGGATGCGTGCCGGCCTGCCTTTGCCGGCCGGCACACACCATAACTAGCTTTAAAGTATACTACTTAACAGCTATAAGGCGGCAGCACTCTGGTTCAAATGCATGTGCCGGTCGGCAGCAACTGCCGGCCGGTAACAGCCAATGTTGGCCGGCAATGGCTGCCGGCCAGCAACTACACAAGGTAGTACCCAGATGCCGGCCACACTCTTGGTGACCGGCAGACAAGGGCTGACATAAGCCGGCCGGCAAAGGTACAAGTCCGATGCCAGCCGGCAGCAAAAGAACCAGAGGACTACACCTGCCCGGCTGCCGGCCTCACAGGCCGGCAGCCGGGTCAGGTACAGCACTAGAAGAAAAATAGAATGGATGCCGGGATAAGAGTGTACACAACCTCCAGCCCGGCAACCGAAAGAGTGCATATAAGGAAGGGGAGAAACTAATTCAGGCTTCCTGACCAATGCCGTCTGGCTCTACAGGCAGGCATGGATGAGGGACCAAGAGAGGTCCGGGCAGCACTCGAAAACATAAGACCCTTGCCGGCCAGCAGCTCTGCCGGCCGGCAAGGGGCTGATTCAGTTCCACATCCTAACCTATACTAGGTCCAGATGTAGAACGACGTACAGTACAGTAATGGCTCGGCCATTACGGAGAAAGAGGGGGAAGGGACAAGAGGGTCCTGCCAACCTTGCTTTAGTGACAGATCACCCGCAGCCAAGAAACTTATCTTAGCCTAAGGGAGATCTAAGGGGGAAGGCCAGCAATACTTGCCAGCTCCCAGAGCACCAAATCAAGGAAGGCGTTGCTACTCCCAGGGAAAGAACTTATCCTCCCCCGAGAACAGCAACAAGGACTAGTCTGGTAGATCACAAAAGAAGGAATCATATCCACAGAAACCTTCGGTAGTGACCTAAGGGAGCTAAGCTCCCTTTGTCTGTGTCAGGTCAGCGAGGGGGACTCAGCCCTAAGCCAGACAACACAGACTCAGACTAAGAAACTCTGTTGTTCTGTCCCTCTTGAACCATACTACAGGAACAGGAAGGTACAGTAACACCCCAGTATAGTTTTATCGAAAAAAAATTCGGAAAAAACCACTTAGGGATAAGCCCAAGGCTTAAACAGAGGGAAAGGGATTGCATACCTTCTCCGAAAAAAAAGAAAGCAACCGGGGAGTATGATAAAGTATACTAAGGCTCCATAAGCAACTAGCCTAGGCACCAAGAGAATCGATTACCTAAATCACCGAAACTCACTCGTATACTATCTTGGAAATATTCCACACAGTCTAAAATGTATAAAATATGGCCTAAAGCTTCAATAAAATTTTAATTACACTCGGAAAAACCATAATCATGCATGAAGTACTAGGACCAAACGACTAGGCTACATGGCCTAGCGTAGGCCACAACGGCGAATACTTCGCCAAATAATACTAAGCACGAAAGGAAATCCTATGTAATGCTAAATAGCTAAAATTTATTAAAGCAAAACAACCAGGAATGTCGCTCTGACAAACTAATTTATACCTAGCGAGCGACAGCGTCCAGGACGCCTCTGGTAGGCTATGGCTCTTGTATCAAAGATTAATCCTATTAATCACTAAAAATTTTACCAAGAGCCTACATTTATACCTAAAAGACATTATACTCAACTTATCAGAGGCCAACGAAGACGGAGAAGCCATGAAAAGTAGAATAAATCCAAGATTTGAGAGAAAAACAGGAAAAAACACCGAGTTGTTA
>NC_090740.1:87929207-87946707 GCF_036898095.1 Palaemon carinicauda
TTTCACAATAATGATAATATTAGTGGTAAACATAATGGCTATAATAATTGTTTTGACCTAATGAGTGCTTTGAAGTTAATGCCAGTATTCGATGATGAAGATGTTCCTGATTTCTTTATTTCGTTTGAACGAAGAGCAAGAAAATTGTCTTGGCCCAAGGATATGTGGACCACTATGGTTCAGTGTAAATTAAAAGGGAAAGCTCGGAGAGTATATAATACTTTAAGCGAGGATTTGTCGGCGGATTATGATTCGGTCAAGGCCATTATCCTTAAGGCATATGATTTAGTTCCGGAGGCTTATCGACAGAAGTTCCGTAACCTTAAGAAAGAACCCGGTATGACTTTTGTTGAGTTTGCAAGGAGAAAGGAACAATTCCTTGATGATTGGCTTAAGTCTAAGGAGACTGACTCTTTCGAGAAATTGAAAGAATTAATTTTAGTCGAAGAGTTCAAAAGAATGGTAGTTAGAGAACTAAAAATTCATTTAGATGAACTTAAATTGGATTTGCTTCAAGAGATCGCTATTGCATCTGATGAGTATTCTCTTGCTCATCGTCAGGACTGTGTGAAAGAGGTTAACGGCAAGAGGTTCCCTCCTCGAGGTAATGGTTGGAGGGGGAATAACTGGAGTCAATCCGATCATGGTACTTTTATTGACAGTTCGGTAGGTGACCGAAGAAAGGGCAAGATTGAAAATGACAATAAGAGTGATGGTAACGAAACACGTAATTTTGTAAATAGCATTAGGAACAGTGGTAGTAATGATAGTAGGTCCTCTAGGTCCGATGTAGTTTGTCTTTGGTGCCACCGCCGCGGACATTTTAAGGCGGACTGTTTTGCGCGTCGTAAATTTTTAGAAAAGAATAAAGAACCCGTAACGTTGGCATTGCCAGAACAACCGCAGAAGGAGGAGTCAAATTGACTAAGATTTAAGAAGTATATATCTGATGGTACTGTTTATGTTGATAATGCTATGCAAATGGGTCGTGGTGTGAGGATTTTGAGAGACACTGGTGCCGCTCAGTCGTTGATATTGCGGAGGTCAGTTCCCGAGGGTGTTGTGTTTAAGAATAAGAACTTTGTCTTGTTGGGTGGATTTCCTGATACGGTGGCCTCGTATCCACTAGAAGAGTTATATTTGAAGACGAAGAATTTTCAGAGTATGGTTAATTTGGCCATAGTAGATACTTTGCCTATTCCTGATATAGACATTATATTTGCCAATGATTTAGCCGCTGAAGCTGAATGTGACGTATTGCCTATTTTGACATTGATAGATCTGGCAGATGACCAGATGAGCATTGATGATTCGTTGAATCCTGTGTCTGTGGTTACGCGTTCTCAATCTAAAGAGGTTGACCTCGCGGAGGTAGAACTCGATGCTGAGTTAATTAATGGACAAGTGACTGACATTGTGACTGATGTGAATAATGATAATGAGGTAAACATTGACAATTATGATAATTTATCTTTTCAGGGCCATAATAATGAATCTTTTCAGGGTATTAATTGGAATACAAAAGTTTTTAAGGAAGCCCAAGGAAATGAATTTAATCATTTGGAACTTAGTGATGGTAGTGATCTTTCTAAACCTGTATTTATGAAACAAAAAGGTTTGCTCTACTGTGTGAGTAGGTCGGTTAATGCACCTGCTGACCAGGTAGAGGTAATTCGGCAGCTAGTTGTGCCGGAAAGGTATAGGAGTAAGTTGTTATGTTTTAGTCATGAACATAGCCTCGCAGGTCATTTCGGGGTTAGGAAGACCTTTCAGAAATTGGCACGACATTTCTTTTGGCCCAGATGCGTCGTGAGGTTAAGAAACATGTGTTATCTTGTAAGGTGTGTCAGATTGTAGGGAAACCGAATCAAAAGATCCCTAAAGCCCCTCTTATTCCCATTCCCTCAGTGGGTGAACCTTTCAAGGAGGTAGTTACAGGTGTAGTGGGCCCTCTTCCGTGGACGCGCGGAGGTAATGAATATCTTCTAACCATGGTTGACAGGGTAACGCGTTTTCCTGAGGCTATCCCACTGAGGAGTATTCGGGGTGAGAAGGTGGTGGAAGCATTAATTGGATTTTTCACTAAATTTGGCATTCCAAAGGTTTTGCAATCAGATTGGGGCACTAATTTTACAAGTAAGTTTTTTAGAAAGAAAATGGTTGAACTTGGTGTTAATCATGTTACTTCTTCTCCTTACCATCCAGAGAGTCAGGGACAGGTGGAAAGGTTCCACCAGACTTTGAAGTCTGTATTAAAGAAGTTTTGCTACGAAACGGGTAATGATTGGGATAAGGAGATTCCTTATGCCCTATTTTCTATATGGTCTGTACCAAAATGAGTCTTTGGGTTTCTCTCCTTTCGAACTTGTATTTGCCCATAGTATACACGGTCCTCTTGACGTGGTAAGAGAACCTTGGGAAGAAGAGACATCTGAAGTTAATGTTTTAGATTACGTTTCTAATTTACAGGGGAAACTGAGGAAAGCTTGGGATTTCGCTCAAAAGAATTTGCATGAAAGTCAGTCTGTGATGAAGTCTAATTATGACATAAGTACCAAGGTTCGTATCTTTAAGACTGGAGATCGTGTGTTAGTGTTATTACCTATACCAGGTAACCCACTGAAAGCCCAGTTTTCAGGCCCATGGAGGGTGCTGAAAAAGATTAATGATTTAAATTATTTGATTGAAACTCATGGTAGGAGACGAAATTCTCGTATGTGTCATGTAAATATGTTAAAGCCATTTTTTAGTAGAGATGTAGATCAGGTAGAACCAGTAGTAGATGCAATTGCAGTAGTGTCTGTAGAAGTAGAGGAGAATCTTATGACTAACAAGAGAATGACTGTTAATCCTGATGCTCTGTCAAGTAATTTTGATATTCTAAATAACATTGATGTTAAATTTCAACATTTGAATTCTGACAAATCAAAACCTTTAATTAATATAATCTACAGGTATAAAGATTTGTTTCAGGACGCGCCAGGTAGAACAAAAGTTTTGTATCACGATGTAGATGTTGGGGACGCTAAGCCCATTAAACTGTGTCCATATAGGCTTAACCCTGTCAAGAGGAAAATTGTTCAGGAAGAGGTTCGCTATATGTTAGACCATGATTTAATTAAACCAAGTTGTAGTCCATGGAGTTCCCCTGTCGTGTTGGTTAAGAAGGAGGGAGGCCAACACCGACTTTGCTTTGATTACTGAAAGGTTAATGAGATGACCAAGATAGATTCATTTCCTTTGCCGAGGGTGGAGGATTGTATAGACAGAATCGGATCTGCCAAGATTATTACAAAGCTGGATTTGCTGAAAGGGTATTGGCAGGTTGGTCTTCCCCCTCGTGCGAAGGAAATCTCTGCTTTTGTTACAGGTGATGGTTTGTATGAATGCCAAGTCATGCCCTTCGGAATGAAGAATGCGGCTGCCACCTTCCAAAGACTAATGAATCGGATCACTCAGGATTTGGAAGGGTGCGTTATATACATTGATGATTTGGTTATATATAGTGATAATTGGGAGTCTCATTTGGTAAGACTTGAAGCTTTGTTTAAGGCTTTGAGGAAAGCCGGTTTGGTAATTAACTTGAAGAAGAGGGATTTTGCTCAGGCCACAGTTTTATACCTGGGACATTAGGTAGGCCTAGGCAAAGTTGCTCCTAAGAAAGCTAATGTAGAGGCTGTAGCTAGCTTTCCTGCTCCTCAAAATAAGAGAGGGGTTAGGAGGTTCCTAGGAATGGTCGGATACTACAGGAGGTTTATAAAGAACTTCTCTGATATCGCAACTTCTTTAACAAATTTATTAACCCTGGATAGGTACGGTGGGTCGTTTGCGACCCCGAGCGTAAAAAAAAAACAGGTTTTTCTCACGTGACTCACCCCCGTGACTGAATTTGTGGGTGATCGACCTGCAGGAGGTGTCTCCCCTACACGCTCTAGTAGTGTCCAGATGTGCATTGCTGTAGCTGTACTCCTTCCCCGATTTCTGAGACGCGTCGGGGTCGTTCGCGTCCGAGTTTACCCTTCTAAGGTAGTTTGCATAATTATCAAAGTTATTACGTATTATGAAATTGTCGTAGAATGGTGCAACTTGTATAGGTTATCAGTTGTGGAAAGTCTTGGTGGATTGTTTGGCTACCATGTGCATGATGTTTTTTTTAGTTAAAATATCGTTCATCACCACAAGGACCATTTTACCGCGATTGCCCCTTTTTCATTTTTTTTCATTTTTTTGCCAAGTCATTTTTCCGTAAGATATTGCCAAATAGTGTCGTAAAACTTTTGCTTGTTTAGTGTTGGAAAGTGTGTCTAGATGATCTGGCTACCCATGCGTGACTTTGTTTTTGTCAGATACGACGTAGTTATTGGTATATTGGGTATTTAACTGCGGTTACCAATTTCTGTTTTTTTTTTTTCAATATTTGTAAAAATTACTACGTAGTAAGGAATTGCCGTATATTATTCATTTTTTTTTCATGTTTATGTGTTAGAAAGTGTGCCTTGATGATTGGGCTAACACGTGCATGTCTTTTTTTTTATCTGAGATGCCGTATATTAGAATGTCGGGCATTTTACCGCGAGTGCCCCTTTTTCATTTTTTTTCATTTTTTTGCCAAGTCATTTTTCCGTAAGATATTGCCAAATAGTGTCGTAAAACTTTTGCTTTTTTAGTGTTAGAAAGTGTGTCTAGATGATCTGGCTACCCATGCGTGATTTTGTTTTTGTCAGATACGACGTAGTTATTGGTATATTGGGTATTTAACTGCGGTTGCCAATTTCTGTTTTTTTTTCAATATTTGTAAAAATTTACTACGTAGTAAGGAATTGCCGTATATTATTGATTTTTTTTTCATGTTTATGTGTTAGAAAGTGTGCCTTGATGGTTGGGCTAACACGTGCATGTTTTTTTTTTTATCCGAGATGCCGTATATTAGAATGTTGGGCATTTTTCCGCGAGTGCTCCTTTTTATTTGTTTTGCATTTTTTTGCTTAGTCATGTTACCGTAAGGAATTGGCAAGTAGTGTTGCAAAACTTATATTTTTATAGTGTTGGAAAGTGTTTCTAGATTATCTGGCTACACATGCCTATTTTTTTTTTAGCCAGATATGGCGTATATATAAGTATGTGTTCGATTTTCCTGTGATTGCCATTTTTTCGTTTTTTCCCATTTCTTTCAAAATTACTACGTACTAAGGAACTATCACAGAGTAATGATTCATTTATATGTTTATTTGTCGGAAAATGTACCTTGATGGTTTGCCTAGCACGTGGCTGAAATTTTTTTTTTTTCTGAAATGCCGTATATTAGAATGGCCATTTTTCCACGAGTGCCCCTTTTAATTTGTTTTGCATATTTTTTGCTTAGTCATGTTACCGTAAGGAATTGGCAAGTAGTGTCGCAAAACTTATATTTTTATAGTGTTGGAAAGTGTTTCTAGATGATCTGGCTACCCATGCCTATCTTTTTTTTAGCCAGATATGGCGTATATATAGGTATGTGTTCGATTTTCCGGTGATTGCCATTTTTTCGTTTTTTCCCAATTCTTTCAAAATTACTACGTACTAAGGAACTATCACAGAGTAATGATTCCTCTAGATGTTTATTTGTCGGAAAATTTTGTTTACTTCTTTTTTGATTGAATATCATCAAATTTTTTTAGCTAAAATATATTGTTTTACATTTTTTTTTTCGATTTTATTTCCCTTCAAAAAAATTTTTTTGGGTCAGAATTCTAATTTTATAGTCGTAAAATAATCGACAATTATCCAGCAACCCACCATACAATTTTTATGCATATCCAATAATAATTAGATTAGTAAATAACACCTTGAAATTGACATACCCTTCCTACATTTCAAGTGGCAGATTAGGGAGTCTGAGTCAGTGTGGTTGGCGGCCATTTTGTGGACATATCCGAAGCGTAAGTTGCCCTATCTATATATATTCTTGTTCCCTATAGAATTTGTGATATTTTGGTATATTTATACCTCCATAAATATCATATTGTATATTAAATATATGTATTTTTTTACGAAATTTCTAAGTACTCAAAAAATTACCTTTAGATATGGCCCCTGATATAAATGTAATTTACAAAACAATGAAGATTTTTTTACATATTTCTATTTTAGGATAACATATGTTTATACCCTAAAAAAATTAGCCACTTCTTATTTCATTTGGGTACCCAAAAAAATTCATGAAATTTGGACAAATTTTTTTGGCCAAAAAAAGTTACCCTTTTTTTCTCATTTCAGATCTTCACCTCCATGGGTCTGACTTCATCCAAAATACATCAAGATGTGTCCTAAACATTCAAGAATCCATTCCTAAAAGGATTTGTGTATATATGTATAAACTTTTTTTTATGAATTTTTATGTCAGGTCTTTTTTTGTTTCTACTTAATTTTTTAAAATATTTATAATAAATAGTTTTTCTGCAGATGAGTAGTATTTATCTTTACAGTTGTTTTAAGCATTCATTGAAGTTTTTTTTTGGCAAAAGAAAAAAGGAGGTTACTGCAAAAACTGATTTTTCAAGAATTTTTTTTGGCGTAGGGGTCGTTCGCGTCCGAGTATACCCTTCAAGGGGTGTCCGAGGAGCGTACCTATCCAGGGTTAAAGAAGGGAGTAAGGTTTGTATGGTCCAAGGAGTGCTAAGAAGCCTTTGAAAAGTTAAAGGCAGTCTTGACTAATTATCCTTTACTATAATCTCCAAATTTTAATCTCCCTTTTAGATTAGCGACAGATGCGAGTGACGAGGGACTTGGAGCAGTTCTCCTCCAGGAGGAGGATGCAGGGATGGTACACCCCGTCGCTTACTTTTCAAGGAAGTTATCGCCGGCAGAGACGAGATATTCAACTATTGAAAAAGAAGCCTTATGTTTAATAAAAGCTATAACTCATTTTTCAGTTTATTTGAGTTCATCACTTCATCCTATTTTGGTATACACAGACCATAATCCTCTAGTATTTATCCAACGGTTTAAGGACAAAATTATGAGGCTGCTTAGGTGGAGTCTCTTTTTGCAGGAATATGACCTTCAAATTAGGCATGTAGCAGGGAAGGATAATGTTATACCAGATGTTTTATCCAGGTCTTTTTAGGAGTAGGAAGTAGGTTGTAGTTTGGTCTATAGATTATGTATTAATTACTTTTTCCTTTCCAGGTTTTAGTTTAATTTCTCTTGTTTGCTCTGTATTAGTTATTTGATTTAATTCTAGTATTTGAAGTAATTAATCTGAGTATTTTTGAAATAAGTAATTTAATTTTTGCAATTCCTTTTAATTTTGACCTTTGAGAAAAAAAATAATATTTTTTTTTCTTTTTGGTGGGGAGGTATTATAAATTAACGTAATTTATTCAGTTTTGATGACCTTTTTAACGTAAGTTTTTCTAGTTTAATCCAGTTTCCTTTGAGTTTCTCCCTGAACGCTGGATATGGGTCTTTTGCCTCTCATTAACGGTTGTTAATAATTTATATTGGTACTCCGCCCATGAAGTTTGTTTCTTTTTTTCATGTTTGTGATGGTGTTTTGGCTTCATCGTCCGTGCCACGTCATATTTTGATCCTTTCCCAGAGTTTTCGAGGGGGCCTTATGATATTTGTTCGGCAGTTCTGTACTCGGCTCCACTATAGAAGGACCAGTGTGCTATATTTTTGGCAGTTTACGGCAGTGTACTTTTGGATGGAAGAGTCTTCCTTGAGCACTCCTGCATGTTGTTGCGTCACTAAATAGTAACCCTGTGTGCTCGTGCCCTTTGTCCGAAGCTGGATTGTTTGGGATCCGTTGATGGAGGATTGGACTTTGTGCCTCACCGAGGATTTCTACAGACCTTTTGTTGAAGTAGAGCATAGCATTTGCTCCTGTGGATGGCCCATAGTGCGAGCGTAATATACGCCCTTTAGTCACCTGCCTCTGCCTGAACACTGCGCCCTTGGAGTCGTGAGGAGGCCCTTTAGTGGCGAGGAAGAGTAAGCCCACTTTATTGTTATTAACATTTTTATATTTTCTTCATGTGGTGGTACAGCAACTCATTATTTAGTTAGTGTCAGTGTCTACACTTAACTAAATAGAGACGTCCTTGGATGATTTTTCGTGCGTCAATTAATGGATTCTACTTGAGTTATATGAGTTTTATATTGTTAAATGAGTATGTCTTTAGTACAATGTACTTTGTTTGTAAAAATTTAGGTTAAGTTATAGGTTAAGGTTCCCCCCCCCCTCCCTTTTGAGTGTCCGCCTATCGTATGTTAGGGAAAGAGTGTTTTTCTTTCTTCCACTGAATACTTTCTCTTATTCCTTAGCATGTTAGTTAGGTAGGCAATTGAATGAGTAAGTGCTTTGGCATTGTGTGTGCTTGTATTTTTCTCCCAATTATTCAGTTTTCAGAGGGGTTCTTTTATTATAATAGATTTTTGATGTAATAAATTATTGTTAATCTATAGTTTCTCGCTTTGTGTATCCTCTCTGAGATTGTACTCTTTGAGTGTTGTTCTTGTCAGGGATCATACCCTTTTTGTGGTACTGATCTGAGATATCAGGTCCGTAAGAACTTTAACTTCAGACCATCTTGAAGTTCATAACTATATATATATATATATATATATATATATATATATATATATATATATATATATATATATATATATATATATATATATATAAATTTCCCGTGGTAAAATCAAAGGCTGGGAAATGGAACTTACGAGTTCACATTACATTATTAAAGCTGAGTGGCAATGTTTAATCGAAATCCTCTTCAACACTCATTGATGTGAAGAATTAAAGAAGGAAGAAAGAATGAGTTCAATAAGTTAATTGGTTTTACTCCGTAACCTCTGGGTGTCACCAACAGTCCCTTGCAGGTCACGTCAAAATTATCCTTATGTATCCCTAATTTACGCTTGTGGAGATTAGACCTTTTAAATTGAAGGGATTCGTTATTAGAAATGTATAAAAGTTGAGGTTTTAATATTTCTTTTCAATTATAATGATATGAAGTCTATTATTATTATTATTATTATTATTATTATTATTATTATTATTATTATTATTATTATTATTTTCTTTTTTTGCTATCATCTAAACAAAAATACTAGAATGCTACAAGTATTAGGGCTCCAATAAGAAATAATAGAGCAGTGAGTAAAAGATATAAGGATGAAAGAGGAGAGTGATGAGTTAACCTTCACTTTGAAGTAAACCTATTAAAATGAAAAGACTGAAACCACTAACTTTTTTACCTTAAAGACGAGGTCAAATTAATTACGGGGTCGGCTATAATATATAATAAAATTTTGATAATATTCGCATAGTTTCATATATAATAGCAAAAAAAAATTCATTATTTAAATAACTGAAAAGCCTGTTCATTAAAAATGAAATAATTTTCAATGTTTGTTATTTCAGATAAATTTGTTAAAACTTAAAGGTTGTTGTTAATGAATACACGAAACTAATTCCAATATTAGAAACTAAAATAAAGTCGTAAATATATACACAAGTAAACAATGAAAATTCGAATGTTCAATATTTTTTTTTGTGCAGGCACATACACATACACACACACACACACACATATATATATATATATATATATATATATATATATATATATATATATATATATATATATATATATATATATATATATATATATATATATATATCTATATATCTATATATCTATATATCTATATCAACATTTATATATATATATATATATATATATATATATATATATATATATATATATATATATATATATATATATATATACATATATATATATATATATATATATATATATATATATATATACATATATATATATATATATATATATATATATATATATATATATATATATATGTTATTATGTATGTATGTATGTATGTATGTATATATATATATATATATATATATATATATATATATATATATATATATATATATATATATATATATATATATATATATATATATATACATACATACATACATACATACATACATATATATATATATATATATATATATATATATATATATATATATATATATATATATATATATATATATATATTCTTACGAATCTGGCCTAGATAACAGTAAAAATTTTATTCATGAATTTCATTTTTGTATCTAAAAAATGCATATCTATCTCATAAGGTGAACTCCACCCACGTAGGTTTAAGTAATGTAGGTAAATTTCATAAGACTCTCGTCAATCATGTAATTGCCATCTCATTCAATTTCATATAATCTAATTTACGTTATTTTGAAAAAAAAAATGTTTTTATTTCAAGTAGTTTTGTTACGAAGTCTTATGTAAATTTTGGGCATGCTGTATGACACATGAGGTATGAGCACGAGTGATTCGATTTTTTTTTATGTTTCCACGTGATTGAAAAAGACACAAAAAATTAGATCTGGTTTTATCTTATTTCTTAGTGTTATGAGTGGAAGGTAGGCAGAGTTAGCTGAAGGAGAGTTGCCTCGCCAGCAAGGTTAGTACCTCCTGCTTCAAATTACTACGTTGGCAACTTTGTGCTGCTAGATTTTTGCTTTCACGCCGAGAGAATGATTTAATAAAAATTTCTATACGAATTAAGTTAAGTAAATATATGACCTAGCAATGCGAAAGTAGCAGAAGAGATGCAGCTTATTCGTTTGAAAGAGCACAAGTTCACCAGCCCTCTCCCATCTCAAGTGTGTAGAGGGTTTCCTTTCAAGCGTGGAGACCTTATTTCATTCCAATGTATAACTTCTATGTTCTTGTTCAAACGTTGGTGATATTATTGGGTGACTAGCTAAAAGTGTAGTGTTTCAATGTAAGAACATTTTATAATATAATTTTTCGTAACAGACCCTGCAAAATTACGTTAAACAGTCAGGTGCAGTAAAAAATTCGTTTAACCTTTCCGTAACCTTGTGTGAACCAAAAGATATAATTTTAATAGTTACACACACACACACACACACACACACACATATATATATATATATATATATATATATATATATATATATATATATATATATATATATATATATATATATATATATATATATATATATATATATATATATATATATATATATAAATGAATTTCATTATTGTATATTATTATTGTTGGAGTGTTAACCTGTTTCATTTATCATCAAAATAATATACTTTTATAAATTAATATATAGTGAAACAAATGATTGTATAACTTACTTAGATTGTCTTTTTTTTCATTCTAGTCTAAGGTTTAGTTGAGATTTAATATTTTGACTGATTTATTTTTTGGTGTTAATTCTTCTGAACTATTGATAACTCTTTCTAGATTATATTTATTTTTGTAAGATGTGTACTATTTCGTTCACCAATATGTTTTGTCTGTAAATTCTCGATTTCCTAATTAAGAACTGTGATAAGAGGCTGCTTTAGAATAATTGAAGTAAAGTAATCTCCCAGTTTTGTTTTGATTGTAAAATAAAGATATATTTAGATATTGTGTTCATATATATTGCCATTTGGGAGTTTCGTAATATTCTCTGGGATCAGGTATTTTTCAAGTGTGACAGATTTATGTAAAATGAGGGTGGTGGGTTTTGGAAATCGGGAATTTGCTTAATTTGCCAGTATTAATATATATTTTTCGTGCCCAGACCTAGGGATCGAGCGAGTGTGTTTTAAATATTAGTGATAACAGGGCGGTGTTTAGGGTTGATAGCATTTTATGTATTGTAATGATATATTTTGGAAGAGGTATAATTTTTCATAAAGTACAAGATGAATTTTTAGAAAACCCAGTTGTTCATGAATTTTCGGAAGCTAATATATCTAAAGCTCAGTAGCTCTCTTATTTAATGGCATATGGTTGTCATGCAATGACTGGACTTAGGGTTGCCTCCACGATCAGAGGGTGAATTTTCCCAATTGTTTTTTTCTTTGCTAAAAATCTTCCTTTTCCCTATCAAAAGGCCGTGATATGTGTAGAATTCATCTCCAGCCTCTATAATGCCCCCCCCCCCCCCCCCCCCCTGGTCATCAACGCCCCCCTTATGTTAATAGATAAAAATACGAAATATCATTAGTAATTTTCTAATTTTTATAGGTTACCCCTTTAAAACTGTTAAAAGTCGTTTTCTCATATCAGTGACATCAAAGAAAATGGGCTAAGGGGAGACTATGATTTTATATCCAATATTTTCGTCATCAGACAAAAATCGTAATTTCTCGTTGTTTCTTTTTCGGGAGAGGGGTGTATTTCTTTGCTTGTCCTGCTCTTTTGCCTTAAGTAATATAAAATTTAGATGTTTTAGGCCATCAAGTGACATAATACCTAGAAAAACACAGAAGGTTTTTTCCCTAAATTGAAATTTTAATTTTTGGTGAATATTTATTTCTAGGTATCCCTCCATCACCAGCCGGGCTTTCACTAAAGTTAATGCTCGTTTTTTTCTTTCTGTGTGCTTATTTACTGTTCGATTTTGATAAAACTTTGTCTGCTTGTTCCAGGTGGATAAACAAACATAATGACAGAGCGAATTTCAATTCAAGACATTAGTTTCTCACTGGTCACCAAACAACTTTTAAGTCGCTAGCTCCGATTTTCACATTTTTATTCATAAAATCCTTTATTTTCCCTGTAGGATGATAAAACTTACAGAGGATATGCCTTATTATAGTGCTAATAATGCCTGAAAATTTCATTAGCGTGTCTTGATTAGTGTATTTTTTGGAAATATTTTTTACGATTGGCACCCCTTGAAAGTCAAGTGTCTAGCCTTAGAAGCATTGATAAACTTAGGAAAGTTGTCAGAAGAGGATGTTTTAACAGCTTGCGAACTATTGGAGTAGGCTGACACAAAAGTATCATGACCTAGGAACTGAAAGAATGAAAGCAAAAAAGGAATTTAGAAGCCGAGTTTGGTCTAAATGCAGCAGAAGTGTTTTGATTGAGTTGAAGATGGTTGCAGAATGGTACGAAAGCAAGGGAGAAGAACCCATTGAGATTGCAATACATGCAAGGGAAATAGTAGAAAAAGAGAGTAAAGAAGTAGGAGGAATCACTAGCCATTGCGAGGGAATGGAAGCAAGATATGAAGAAAGGGAGACAGGAAAAGCGAGTAATCCAAGGTAATTGGAACTGTTCAATGCTCTTTCAAGGTAGGCGACCAAGAATAGTTGACCCCTGCTGTGCACAAAGAAGCCTCTGACGAATTATTCGACCATTTTGAAATAGTTGGATCAACAGTGGAATTGACAGAAGATAAATGGTTTATGATATTGCAGAAAGTCATTGGTAAAGGACGCATTGCGTATCTTTCCTTGGTTCACAACCAGACGAAGGAGTATCAAGAATTTAAAAGGAGCGGCCGGCAAGTGTATCAGCTGATCCATGAATATTATAATAAAAAAATTCTGAAGTTTGAGGAAGGACGAGAAAATGACTTCCCTGTATTACGCTTATAAGGTACAATGATGTTTTAAGAGATGGATAGAGGCTGGCAAAGTGAGAGAGTTGGCTGAGTAAGAAGAGCTGATAATGCTGGAACAATATCTGCGAGGAATTCCTGAACATATTCAAACATACAAAAGAGAGAGAGGTCAAGAAACTTGATAGAGCCGCTCCGCTGAGTGAATATTATATCATCAGTCGTAAAACCCATCTCGGGTATGAACTTTCAACCGCTCTTCCTACCATGCGTCATGTATAAGCCAATCCACGGAAGTTAGTTCAGTAATAACTATGGGAATAAGTTAAAAAGTTACAGTGGAAGTACCACTGGTAATATTCCAAAGCAGAATGTGATAGTACCACAACAGTAATTATTGAATCATCCTCCTTAAGGTATCATGAAAGAAGGTTAATATTGGCTGTTATAAGTGTGGCAAGAAAGGCCATATCAGTAAAGAATGTTGGTCGAAACAACCAAAAGCAGTCAGCCAGGTGGTTAAGGTAATTTGACTTCACAGATTGTGAAGATGAAGAAACAAACGGGAAAGGACGAAAAAGAAAATAATCCAGCTAATGTTGACACAAAGAACAAGACAATCCCATACAGCGGGGATACCTTTAAACCGTATATTTGAGAAGGTATGTTTGCCGATCTAGATGGGAGAGAGCATATCCTAGTGAAGAAATTGCACGGCACAGGTTATAACCATAGTGTACATACACGAGGTGTACATCTCTCACAGGAGAATCGGTCACTTTGAAGGTAATAGAAGGACAGGAAATTACTCCTATTTGCTGTCTGAAACTGTCATGCGAGTTGGTGACAGGTCATTTTGATTTTGCAGTTAGGATTCATTAGCTGTCAAAAGAAAGGAATTCCTACTGGGTAATGAGGTTGGTGGAGCGCCGTCTGTGCCTTGTCCCATTGTAGCGGAGTAAACATTGAAGTATAGTCCTACGATTGAACTCGAGAAGGACTACCCGTATGTGCTTCCTAGTTATGTTACGACTAGTAGTATGATGAAGAATATGGCTGCAGAAGAAGACATTGAAACCAAAGAAGCGATGAACTTGGAGGATTTCTTTATAAAAGAAGAGGATTCCTTTGATATTACGCCAGAAGAGAACCCGAGAGAAGAGGGATGATAGACAAATGAACAAGATAACTAGGAATCAATAGATTTGAAAGAAATAGATAACTTAGCATTACAAGTAGGACAAGTGAGTAGGAAAAGGCTGATAGGATTGCAATGGAAGGATGCTACTAATAGAGATATTGTACCGGGTGGTGGATGAGACGGAGGTCCAACAGTCTCCCACCTGTTAATATCTTAAAGGTTGATTGCTTATGAGAAAGCATAGACCCACCAATATCCCTGGTAAGGCAGAAAGGGGGATGTACCGTCAGACATTGATACCCACGCCGTTTAAAGGACAGGTTATTGATGTAGTACATAAGATGAGACATAGGAATAAGGGATAAGATAGAGAAGATTATGAAACACTTTTATTGAGTCCTGGCATGAAAAAGGATGTGAGCCAGTTTTGTCGTAAATCTCATGTTTATCTAATGAATGAAAAGCCTAATAGGTACATCAAGAAAGCTCACCAACACGCAGTTGAAATATGAGGAGGACCATTCAGCAAGGTAATGATCGACATTTTCGGACTAACACTGAGGATGAAGGAAGGTCACGAATATATGTTCACCTTGATATGTCCAGTGACGAGTTACCCAGTAGCCATACCCGTCAGGAAAATCATTGCCAAAGTAATTGCAGAGAAGTTACTATACTCTTTCAACTAGTTTGGTTTTCCGGAAATCATTCAGAGTGACCGAGGAACAAATTTCATGTCAAAATTGTTTCATGACGTGAGGAAACTATTGGATGTGAGAGAACAACTGTCTACTGCCTATCATCCAGAGACCTAAGTTGCATTACAGAGATTTCGTCAATCACTAAAGAGTTTGTTACCCTGTACTTCAACAAAACATGAAAAGAATGGGACATCAGACTACCGTTGATGTTATTTTAGGTAAGCAAAGCTTATCAAGAAAGCATGGGATGTAGCCCGAATAAAATGATGCTCAGACAAGAAGTAAGAGGACCAATTACAATGTTGTCAAAAAAAAGAAAAGAGAAAGATCGAGAGGAAACGGATGGAGAAAATATCAAGAATCTAAGGAAAGTATCGGCGAGATAAGGAAATTTTCCCTAGAACACCTGAAAACGAGTTGAGGAAACAGGCAAAGGTTTGATATGAAAAGTTACGAAAAACAGTTTGCAGTAGGATAAAAGGGGTTAGTTTTCTTACCAATAAGAAGAGTCCCTCTCACCAAGTTTCAAGGACCATTCAGGCTTTTAGGGAGGATCAGTGACCTGTCCTACGTAACTGAAACCACAGGAAAAAACAAAGGAAGGTACACGTTAACTTATTGACACCATACTTAATATCAACCGAAAATGAGAGGAAGATTAACAGTTGTGCATGGTGCAAAGTATTCCATCTACAGTGGACGATGATTGATAGGAGGTAGGGGCTGAGAGCAAGGTGAATAACTCGTTCCTCATTAGGAGCTTAGAAGGGAAATTAAGTCATTTTAACAAGGAGCATCAAGAAGAAATAAGCCGATTGGTTAAAAGGTTCCTTGAGATTGTCTCGGACGTTCCAACAAGAACCAACTTGATGAGGCATGAGATAAACCTCGAAACCACTGAAAGTCCGTTCAGACAAAGCATTTATCGAATGCCACTGTATCACTGAGAAGTCACGATGAAAGAAGTGTACTATTTGTTACAAAATGGATTAGTCGAACAAATTTCAATCCCTTAAAGTTCTCCATACTTACTCATGAAAAAAAAAAAAAAACAAGATGAATCTTTCAGGAAGTGTATGGACTACTGAAAGCTGAATTCGATCAGTGTTGCCGACAATTATTCATTGTCACCCATAGACCAACTACTTGACAACATAAGCCAAGCGAGGTTCGTCTCCAAAATTGGCTTGTTAAAAGCCTATTATCAAATTTCTTTCGATGACAAAGCGAAATATTAATCAGATTTCATAACACCGATTATGTTATATCATTATGCTGTCATGCCATTATGTTGGTCTAATGAACGCACCTGCTACCTTTAAACGAGTAATGGATAACCTTTCAGGATTGATTGTAGGAGTAGGCATATATCTCGACAATACTATGATATTTTCATTGACCTAGGAAGAATATCTCCGAATCCTGAAGAAGGTATTTCAAAAGCTACGAGGAGCAGACCTGACGATGAACTTGAAAAAGAGCGAATTGAGAGAGGCAACAGTTCGATACTTGAGATTTGAAATCTAACGATGAAAAATCACCCCAGTAGTAGCTAACGTCAAAGGAATAAGGAAACCTCACTCCCACAACAACGAAGCAGTTTCAGCAATTTTTAGGGATGGCAGTTTCTACACACAGTTTTGCCGGAATTTTTCAGCTGTAGTGGCTACCTTGACCGATTTGACTAGCACCAAGTATAATTTGTATGGACCAACGAGTGCCATGCATCTTTCAGCAAAGTAAAGGCCGTATTAACCTCAAAACCAATACTACAAGCATTTGATTTCAACAAAATATTTTTTATCCAAGTGGCTGCGTCGGGTAAGGGGACTGGATCTGTCTTATTGCAAGAAGACAAGGGAGGAATTCTTCACCCTGTTTGTATTATGTCGTCGAAGCTGAAGAATTATCAACAAGCCTACTCGACAGTTGAAAAGGAAGTGTTTGTGCTAATCACAGCGATAAGATTTCAAATTCTTGTGAATAGATCACTGAATGGTGATATTACGGTTTATTCACAACACAATCATTTAACTTCTGTTAATAAGATAAAAAATAATAATCAAAGGTTAACTATAAGGACATTATGTTTGGAACCATATTTTAGTAATGTAAAGCATATATTAGGTAAAGATAACGTGGTTACAAGTTATTTATTTAGGGATAAATATGAAGATTCAGGCCCGTAATATAAAATTAATTTTGGGGAGAGCTATCTTATGAAAC
>NC_090740.1:87957666-87970166 GCF_036898095.1 Palaemon carinicauda
GAAATTTATATATTCATGAGGAGCTCCATGATAACGAATTTCCCGGTGAACGCAATCACAGGCCTTTTCGTAGTCCAGAAGTGCCATGAAAAGTGGATTTATATATTCTATACATTACTGCACAACATATATTAAAAGGATAATTCGGTCAGCACAAATTGTACCTTTTAAAAATCCTGCTGGCTCATCTTTCCGCTTTTCATAAATCTTTTTCTTTAATCTCTTTATAATGATTATACCCTATGTTTTCTTGACGACTGAGTGAGTGTAATGCCTCCTTAATTATTTAAATCAGCGAGAAATCAGCGAGATTTTTTTTTTTTTTTTTTTTTTTTTTTTTTTTTTTTTTTTTTTTAAATATTCCAACAGACACTCCTGACTCCTATTTATCAGGTTTACCTATCACGGCCACATTCTACAAAATAATCTTGTAAGTAAGTGTTCTTGGTGGAACTTTATTTTCAGTCATTATCATCTCGGCAGTTATTCCATCATAACCAGGGGCTTTCCGTCTCCTGAGTTTTTTTAATGATGCTTTCGACTTTAAATACAGTGAATTCACTCATGGGCACATCAAGGTCTTTATCACCTTCAGGTATACTAATCAAATTATTCCCTTCGTATTTTCTATTCCTGACCTCACTTCAGTGTTCCATCAAACGTTACCTTTCTTCCATGTCTGTTGTTATAACAGCAGGCAAGTGAAAATACCGATATTGCAATTGTAAAATTCTAATTGTTAGCTTTAATATATAAGCAAATTCTTCTCATATCAATAAAGTCCTGTATATAATGACTGGTAGTCTACATCGACTTAATCATCTACAGTACATACATTCTACTATATGATCTGCCCAATAGCACGTACTTACGAAAACCATGTATAAGAATATAGACATGACTACAACAAAAAACATTAAGTCACTAAAAATATGATTAGGAATCCAAGACAACTCTGGTGGTAAGATAAAGGACATAACATCCAAAACATTAAATTATGTATTCTGAGGTAAAATATCAATTTGATAATTTTTACGGACTAAAATACCAACCTAAAATTATTTCAAACAAATCATTGTTCAGGTCTTCTAAACCTTTATACATTTCTGTTAAAATTAATTTTACTGTATTGGATAAAATGATAATTTAACAACATAAACTAAAAAATACCACACACAAAATATTATCCGGGATCATCCAGTATCTTGCACTACTAACCATAATAATAGTCCTACATTGATGGTGTGACTTCTTGAACCCCCAATGAACTCTTCGATACTATTAATCGTAAAAATTATGGCACTCTACTGAAATATACAACAAAAAGATCTTTTCAGTCTTTTTCTGGCTATACCACGAAAAACTCAATTATCAGCCATTTCAGTTCGGTTTGATTAAAAGTGTAGACTTCGAATCTGCAATGACTAATATTGTACATTCTTCCTGAATATATTATCTAAAGATTTGTGCTTTGAAGAGGAAGTAATGGTGAATGAACCATTAGATTTTCAATGATTTGTAATTAATTTATCTGTAAAAATGTGAAAACGGGTTGATAATCAAAGTTTTAAATTTAAGCTGCACTTTCTAATAAAAGTGAAACCTTCACTGCATCACAGTACCTGAATAACATAACTCACTCAAGATGGGGGAAGATCAACAACTGTTTTGATAACAAATCTCGATTCCCATTTAACACGCAAAGGGAAAGTCAGTAGGATTAGTTGCAAAAAGTGGCTTGAAGTGATGAGGAGATACTTTACTATCTGACAAATTAACTGTAATCTTGCTTCAAGTAAATACATACAACATTACTTCGGATAGACCCAGTTATTATAAAAAGAATCATAACAATTGTTGTAGGTTGGCCAGTGCACCAGGCCCCGCTGCGATACTACCACATCCCATTTTCTGTGTTCTGTTTTGGCGTTATTGCTAACCCAATCACCTGTCAAATCTATATATGCGATATATATCCCTATAGGAGATGTGGCAATATGCATCACTGCACATGCTTTCAGCTCTCGATGTGGAGTAGGAGAGAGAGAGAGAGAGAGAGAGAGAGAGAGAGAGAGAGAGAGAGAGAGAGAGAGAGAGAGAGAGAGAGAGAATACTTGGTCATATTGAAAATTAAATACAAAGCCTGAACATCATAACAAATGTTATATATTTGGACAGAAACAAAGTTTTGTTTTCTCGATATAAAAGGCTTTAATGAAGTGGTGCAAAACTTTCTATATACGGGAGTCCCGTGGATCTCCATATTTCCTCTGATAGCCAAACGTATTGCCTAAGTGTGATCCCAGCCTACCTCTTCTTGTTTCCAGCCTTTTGTGTCACTTGATTAAGTATATGATTACTCTCCAAGCACACCACACCTCTGCTCATGTACTTCGTCTTCGGATTATCCTCGATAGCTTCCCCTTTATTCTCCCAGTGAGGCATATATGCTCTATTTTTTCTCTTCTTATGATGCGATCTTCAAAAATTAGTTGTCTCCTTATTTCATTTACCATTGCACTCCAAGTCTTGACATCACCTCCTCCTTTGTTACTCTCCCTCCAAAATGTTTTGAGCATCCTCCTTTAAAACACCATCGCTGGTGTATTTAGCTTGTTTCCGAGCTTTCTAGTTATTATCCAGCTTTCGAACCAATACACAACGATGAACTGGACATATGTTCTTAAAGCTTTCAATCATGTTTGTGCACCAATTCTATTATATGCCAGTTCAAAATTCATTTTTTCAAAGCATTTTGGCTATCAGGATTCTTCTCTCTATTTCTTGTTTCTCTCTAATATCTTTAGTCACCATACTACTCAGATGAATTAAATAGTTCTTACGCCTTATTTTTTTCATTGTTTATTTATTTGTTGTATATTGGGGTTTCTGGAGTGTTTGATGTCACTACCAATTCAGTTTTGTCATTGTTCTATAATTTCACTGGGTGAATGGTAGCAAGAGTTTATGTAATCACGGAGATCAGAGCAGACCAGATCTTTTGGTTCATTACATTCCAGTTGGAGCTTATGTTACCTAGAAGATTAACGTAAACTAGATCTTGTGGCTCAAAAATTTCTGTGTGAGCTTATGTAATCTTGAATACCTGGATAACTGAGATTGGCTGGATCAAAACGTTTCAGTATGAGTTTATGTAATCATGATTTGTGTCAAAAGGTCTATTGTTTCAAGAAATTTCACTTGGAGCTTATGTAATCTGTAAGATCTTCATAGACCAGGTATTTTTGTTTAAGAGATACTGTAAGAACTTATGTAATTGTGAAAATCAGTTTAGACCAGATCTACAGATTCCAAAGATTTCAGTAGTAGTTTATGTAATACTGAAGATCAGTGTAGACAAGATCTTCCAATTCAAGAAATCTGAATAGGAGGCTATATAACCTTGAAGTTCAGCATAGACCAGATCTGCTTGTTCAAGTGATTTCAGCAGGAGCATATATTATCTTGAAGACTGGCATAGACCAGATCTGCTGGATAAAAAAAAATGTAGTGAGAGCTTATGTAGTTCTTAAAATCTGCATAAACCAGATAGGCTATTTCAATAGATAGTAGTAGAAGCTTATGATAATGTTTTAGATTGCCATAGACCATATCTTCGGGTTCTTGAAGTTTTGCAGAGACCAGATCTGCAGGTTTCAAACATTTCAGTAGGACTTTATTTAAACTTGAAGACCTGGTTTAAAAAATTCTAGTAAGAGCCTATATACTCATGAAGATTGGCATAGACAACATTTCCTGGTTCAAGATATGGCAGTATAAGCTATGTAATCTTGAAGATCAATGTAGCAAAATGTGCTGGTTTAGGAGATTTCGGTAGGACCTTGCGTAATTTTGAAAATAGCTGTAGACGAGATGTGCTTGTTCAAGAGATTTCAATAGGAACTTATATAATCTTGATGATGAGCCTGTTCAATAGATTACAGTAGGAGCTTATTTATTCCTGAAAATTTTCCCAGACCAGATCTGATTGTTCATGAGAGTTAAGTAGGAGCTCATGGAATCTTGAAGATTTGTATCGATAAGATCTGCTGTTTCAAGAGATGGTGGTATAGATTTATAGGATCTTGAAGATTAGCAAGGATAAAATCTTCTGGTTCAAAATATTTTAGTAGGAGCTTATATAATTTTGAAGATAAGTGTTGACCACATATTCTTGTTCAAGAGGTTTCGGTAGGAGCTAATGTAATCTTGGATATGAGTGTAAACCAGCTCTTCTGGTTCAAGTGATATGAGGGGGAGCTTATGAAAACTTGAAGATTTGTGTAGATCTGATCTTCTGTTTCAAGAGATAGTAGTATGGATTTATGTTATTATCAAGATTAGCATGGACAAGATCTGCTAGCTCAAAATACTTTAGAGGAGCTTATGTAATTTCAAAGATAGGTGTAGACCAGATCTTCTGAATCGGGAGGTTTCAGTAGTAGATTCTTTAATGTTGGAGATCAGCATAGACCTGATCTGCTGGTTCAAGAGATGTAGGTATGAGCTTAATTATTTTTGAAGATCAGTGTACAGCAGATATGATGGTTCAAGACATTTAATTAGGAGTATATGGAATTTTGAAGATTTGTGTGGATCTGATACGCTGTTTAAAGAGATGGTCGAACGGATTTATGTGACCTTCAAGATTAGCATAGGCAAAATCTGTTGGTTAGAAATACTTTAGTATGACCTTATGTTAAGGATTAGTATAGACCAGATCTTCTGGTTCAAGAGGTTTCAGTAGGAGCTTATGTAATCATGGAGGTAAATGTAGACCAGATTTACTGGTTCAGGAGATTTAAGTAAAAGCTTTTGTAATTTTGAACAGCAGATATGATGGTTCAAGAGATTTAAGTGGGAGATTATGGAATCTTGAAGATTATTATAGATCAGATATGCTGTTTCAAGGTATGGTGTATGGATTTATGTGATCTTGAATATAAGCATGGAAAAAAATCTGCATGTTCAAAATACTTTAGGACCTTACGTAATTTTGAAGATAAGTGTACACCAGATCTTCTGGTTCAAGAGGTTCCAGGGTGAGATTATGCAATCTTGAATAACGTCATAGTCGAGATATACTTTTTCAAGAGATTTAAGTAAAAGATTAAGTAATTTCGAAGATCGGTGTATAGCAGATGTACTGGTTCAAGAGATTCAGCACAAGCTTATGCAATCTTCATGATCGGTATAGACTAGATCTATTAGCTCAAAAGATGTCACTATACGATTAATTAATCTTAAGGATATGCAGAGACCAAATCTTTTGGTTCTTGTAATTGTGCTAATAGCTTACGTAACATTGAAGGTTATTGTGGAAAGGATAAGGTGGTTTGAGAGATTTCAGTAGGAGTTTATGAAATCTTCAAGACTGTCATAAACAAGATATGCTGCTTTAAAAGATATCAGTAGGATCTTAGGTAATCTTGAAGATTGCCATAGATATGATCCTCTGGTTCCTGATATTTCAGTAGGAGCTTATGTAATCTCGAAAATAACCATAGACCAGACCTGCTTTTCAAAGATATTTCAGGAGCTTTTGTAATCTTGAAGGTCAGCATATACCAGAACTGCTTGTTCAAGGTATTTCAATTGGAGTTTCTGTAATCTTGAAGATGGACAGAGACCAGATAGATTGGTTCAATAGATGGTCGTAGGAGCTTTTGTAATCTTGAATATTATTGTAGATAAGTTCTTTTGATTCAAGAGATTTTAGTAATAGCTTGTATATTTTTGAAGCTCTGTGTAGCCCATATACGCTGGTTTGAGGTATTTTAATAGGAGCTTATATGATTTTGAATATCAGCATACCCGAGATATTCTGGTTCAAGATATTTACGTAGTTTCTTTTTTCTTTGTAACTTTTGAAATCGGGTTAGAGCAGTTCTGTTGGTTCAAGAGAGGGTATTAGGAGCTTATGTAATCAAAATCAGTGTAGAGAAGAGCTGCTGGTTCAAGAGATTTAAGTAGGAGCAAATATAATATTGACGATTAGAATATACCAGATCTTTTGGTTCAAATTGTAGTAGGAGCTATATAATGATAATTATAATTATCGATATAGATCAGATCAGGTAGTTTAAGATATTTTATCTGGAGTGATTGTGTGGTATGTTTGCCTGTTGAACATTTGTTAAAAATACTGAAGAAAACTCTTTGAACTAATCTTCATCGTACCAGACAAAAAGGCCCTCTAGGTGGCTCCAAATAAACCAATTGAATAATTGAACTTCTTATTTTAACTAACTTTGTAGTTATACTAAGAAGCAAAATAAATATATCTTTGTTTTAATGCAATAAGCTAAACTCCATACGATATTATAACTAGTAAGGTTGGTTCTCCAGTCGGGACATCTGATCATGCCTTGATTTCATTATTAGTGAAGACTGAGCAGCCTGTCCCTGATATATCATATTCTTGTAAGATTTATATGAAATCCCAAGCAGACTTTAAGGGGATTTTACATGATCTTTTGTGCTTGAATTGGTCACAATTATATAATAGTGTAGATCCTGTTGTCCCCTTGAATGAGAATCTAGTCAACATAATTGATATGCGTATCCCTTCTCGTGTGCTAAGGTACCGAGTGAAGGAGAAACCGTGGTTCAATGATGATTGTAGACGTGCTTATTTGGAGAAACAGGAGGCCTATCATCTTTGGAAGGGTAACAGATCAGATTTGACCTGGAACAACTATACTCAGCTTCAAACTTTTGCTCAGAGAGTTTATGCCTCAACTGAAAAGGAGTACAATTTAACCATAAAAGAAACACTTTCTGGTACAACTCGGGAACAGAAATGGTGGTCTACCCTTAAATCTGCACTCTTTTGTGTAGATGCAACGGTTCCTCCTTTACTTAAACCAGATAGCTCAGTCACTCACTGTCCAAAGGAAAAGGCAACCCCTTTGGCTGTTGTTTTTGACAGTAAACAGAGTAATGAAAAACTTGAACTTCCTCATTCCTCATTTCTGTTTTCCTAGTTTAGCTTTTCAATCTCGTGAGATTAAAGCTCTGTTGGTGGACCTTGCTGCTTATGGAGGTGTAGACACAAATGGTATTTTTCCTTTGTTTTTTATAAAGAAAGCAGATTTCTTAGCTCCAAAGTTATCTGTTATTTTGCGCAAGTTAGCAAGAAGAGGAGCTTTTAGCACTGGTTGGAGAATTGGTAATGTTACTCCTCTGTAAATGTGTTTGTGGTAGCTCAAGTCCCACTGATTACCGCCCAATTTCCATAACTCCCATATTATCTAAAGTTTTTGAACGTCTTCTGGCAAAACGTCTTAATAGGTTTGGTGAAAGTAATCATCTACTCCCTAGTTTGCAATTTGGTTTTCGTAAAGGCCTTGGAGCATGTGATGCCCTTCTTACAATCTCCAATGTTGTACAGAAATCCCTTGATTGTGGTCGGGAAGTTCGTATGATTGGCCTTGATTTTAGTGCTGCCTTTGATCGTGTTAATCATGAGGCCCTTGTTTTCAAACTGAAACAGTTGGGAGTGGGTGAGTCGTTTCTTAGCATTATTATTGATTTTTTTAAGTAATAGATCTCAAAGAGTTGTTGTTGATGGGCACCATAGTGATTATAGGAATGTGATATCCAGTGTTCCACAGGGTAGTGTTCTTGGCCCATTACTTTTCATACTATATACACATGACATGTGGTTTGGCCTAGAAAACAAGCTTGTTGCATATGCAGATGATGCTACTCTCTTTGCATCAATTCCATCCCATGAATGTAGATCTGGGGTTGGTGAATCCCTTAATAGAAATTTAGCTAGAATTAGTGCATGGTGCAAATTATGGGGTATGAAGTTGAATCCTAACAAAACTCAAAGTATGATTGTAAGTAGGTCAAGGACGGTGTCTCCTCAACATCCGGATCTCAGTATTGATAATGTTTCTTTAAATATGTATGACTCTTTCAAAATTTTAGGTGTGATTCTCGACAGTAAATTTACTTTTGAGAAACATATAAGGTCTGTGTCTTCTTCAATTGCACAAAAAATAGGCTTATTGAGAAAGTCTTTCAAGATTTTCGGTGATCAATCTATTCTGAAGAAGTGTTTTAATTCTTTCATTCTACCTTGTTTTGAGTATTGTTCTTCTGTCTAGTCTTCAGCTGCTGATTCTCATCTTAATTTGTTGGACAGAAACTTACGGTCTATTAAATTTCTCATTCCTGATCTAGATATTAATCTCTGTCACCGTCGTTCAATTAGTTCATTATGCTTGTTGCATAAGATTTTTCATAACTCTGACCATCCTTTAAATTCAGATCTCCCTGGACAATTCTATTCTGTTCGTAATACTAGGCAGGCAGTTAATTCTAATAGCCAGGCCTTCTCCATCACGAGGCTCAATTCTATGCAGTACTCTAGAAGTTTTATTCCAGCTGTTACCAAATTGTGGAATGATCTTCCTAATCGGGTGGTTGAATCAGTAGAACTTCAAAAGTTCAAAGTTGGAGCAAATGCTTTTTTGTTGACCAGGCGGACATGAGTCTTTTTATAGTTTATTTATGACATATTTGTTTTTGATGTTGTTAATAGTTTATATATGACATGGCTGTTTTGACGTTGTTACTTATTTTAGAATGATTTATTGTTAATTTGTTCTCTTCATTTATTTATTTCCTTAATTCCTTTCCTCACTGGGCTATTTTTCCCTGTTGGAGCCCATGGGCTTATAGCATCTTGCTTTTCAAACTAGGGTTGTAGCTTGGATAGTGATAATAATAATAATAATAATAATAATAATAATAATAATAATAATAATAATAATAATAATAATAATGGCACAACCTTATTTGGATATCTTGGCTGGAAATTGTAGAATATGCTAGAGGAAACATCAAGTAAGTTATCTACTGTACGTGTGTTCAAAAAAGTGCTATTTGATATAGAATATACGCATGATCCGTTTTTCACACCAATCTTCATTCTTTGTTTTATTCTCGAGTCTCCTATTCAAAAAATCGGCCCAGTGATGTGTAAAAATTACATGTATTAGAGGAAGTTTTAACCTTTCCAAATATCATAGAATAATATAGTCTATTGTGTGATGTAATTAAAGAAATATATCCAGAAATGTATGGCATATGGTAAATTTTGGTTGGTTTTTGCTAACCATTTAGATTCGTCTTATTCTTTCAGATATCAATAATCAAACTCTTAATTTAACAGAATCTTCAATTGTGTATTTTCCTTTTTTTTTTTTTTTTTTTGCGGTATTTCTGTTTTTTTTATGAAGGTAAAAAAAGGTCATATATTAAAACTTAAATTTTTCTTTAAATTTTTCATATAATCGTGTCTTCTACCCACATATATCAATATTAAAATCCCTATTCAAAAATAAAGATGATTTTAGACGTAGTTATTTATCTTTGGTAAGGTAACAGATCAGATTTGACTTGGAATAATTATACCAGCTAAGATCTGTTGCTTAAAGGGTTTATAATTCAACAGAAAAGGAAAACAGTTTAATGTTAAAAGAAACCCTTTACAACTCGGGAACTCAAGTGGCGGGCTACCCTTGGATCTGCAGTCTTAGGTTTTAGACTTACGTGTTCCTACATTACTTAAACCAGATGACTCTGTCACTCACTGTCCAATGGAAAGGGCAACACATGTGTTTAATATTTTAGACAGTAAGCACGGTACGGAGAAAATCTATCAACCTCATTGCAGTTTTCCTGAGGCTAGACTAACAAGTTTAGCTTTTCGATATCGTGAAAATAAAACTCTTGTTAGACCATGATGCTTAAGGAGGTGTAAATCCAAATAGAACTCTTCCTTTCTTCATAGAGACTGCTAATTATTTTAGCTAAGATATCTGTTATTTTCTGCAAGTTAGAATGAAGACGCTTTTTTAGCACTTGTTGGAGAATTTGTAATGTTACTCCAGTATCTGTTTATTTTAACTCTACGCCATAATCTCCATAACTCTAATGCTATCAAAGTTTTTAAGTGTCTTCTGGCAAAACGTATAAATGGGCTTGCTGAATGTAATCACCTATTCCTCAGGCTAAAATTGGAATTTTGTAAAAACCTTGGAGCAAATGATGACTTTCTTACTATCTCGAATATTGTACATAAATTTCTTGATTATGGTCAGGAAGTTCATATGATTTGATTTTAGTGCTACCCTTAGTGAATCCCTTGTTTTAAAGTCAAACACTTAGGGATATGTGGGTATTTTTCAAGCATTATTATTGAATATTTAAGGAATAGATTACAAAGAATTGTTGTTGTTGGGTACTATAGTGAATGTAGGAATATGATAGCTTGTGTTCCTCAGGGTATTCTTTCTTTGGCCCATAATGTTTCATATGCAGGTGATGCTACTCTTTTGCATCAAATATGTCTCCTAAATATAGCTCTTGGATTGCAAAGTCCCTTAATAGATATCCAGTTAAAATTAGAGCATGCTGCAAATTTGCAAGTTCTGGTGCATGACTATGAACGCTAAAGATATAATTTTAACTAGATCGTGGACAGTGGTTCCTTAATATCCAGAATTTTGCATTCACAATGTTTCTTTAAATCTATGACTCCTTGAATTTTGGGTGTGATTCTAGACAGCAAATTTTCTTTTGAGAAGTACATTCTTCTTCTATTGCACAATCAATTAGCTTTTTGAGGAAGTCTTCAGATTTCCGGTGAATAATCTATTCCTAAAAGTGATTTAATTCTTTCATTCTGCTTTGTTTCGAATATTGTTTTCCTGTGTGGTCTTCAGCTGCTGAATCCCGTCTCAATTTGTTAGACACGAACTTATAGATTATTAGATTTCCTATTCCTGGTCTATATGTCAATCTCTGTCACTGTCGTTCAGTTAACTCTTTATGCATTATGCAAAAGATTTTTCGTAATTCAGATCATCTTCTGAATTCAGGTCTTCCTGGACTGTAGTATCTTAATATATACACTAGGTATGCAGATTAGGTGTAATATTGCACAGTATTCTAGAAATTTTACTTCAACTATGAACACATTGTTGATTGGTCTTCAAAAGTTTAAACTTGCTGTGAATGTTTTTTATGAGTATGCTGAAAAATTTGAAATAAGTCTCATTTAAGCTTATATTTTATTTATGAAAGGCCTATTTCAATATAGTTATTATTTTTCAAATATTTTTAGTGAATCATCAGTTTAATATCTTGTGGTTTACTTATTTTTCTCATTTGCTCTCTTCACTGGATTATTATTATTATTATTATTATTATTATTATTATTATTATTATTATTATTATTATTATTATTATTATTATCTAAGCTATAGCTCTACTTGGAAATAGAAGATGCTATAAGTTCAAAGACTCCAACAGGGAAAAAAAGCCCAGTGAGGAAATGAAATAAGGAAATAAACAAATGATATAAGAAGTAATGGAAAATTTAAATAAAATATTATAAAAACAGTATCAACATTAAAACAGATATTTGATGTATAGACTATAAAAAGGACTTATGAAAGCCTGTTCAACATAAAAACATTTGCTATGAGATTGAACTTTTGAAGTTCTACTGATTCCACTACCAGATTAGGAAGATCATTCCACAACTTGGTCATAGCTGGAATAAAAGTTCTAGAACACTGCGCAGCACCGAACCTCTTGATGGAGAAGGCCTGAGTATTAGAATTAACTGCATACTTAGTATTATGAACAGGATGGAACTGTCCGGGAAGACGTGAATGTAAAGGATGGTCAGAATTATGAAAAATCTTATGCAACATGTATAATGAACTAATTCAACGTCGGTGTCAGAGATCAATATGTAGATCAGGAATAAGAAATTTAATAGACAGTAAGTTCCTGTCCATATAATTGAGATGAGAATAAGCAGCTAAAGACCAAAAAGGAGAACAATACTCGAAACCAGGTAAAATGAAAGAATTTAAATACTTTTTTCAGAAAAGACTGATAACCAAAAATCTAGAAAGACTTTCTCAATAAGCAAATTTTCGTGTAATTGCAGAAGACACAGACCTAACGTGTTACTCATAAGTAAATTTGCTGTCAACAATCACACCTAAAATTTAAAAAGAATCATACAAAATTCAAGAAACTTTATTATTAATGAGATCTGGATGTTGACGAGCCACAGTCCCTAACCTATTTAGAATTATACTTTGACCTTCATCAGAATTCAACTTCATTCCCCATAATTTACATCATGCTCTAATTTTTGGCTAGATCTCTATTAAGGGATTCAGCAACTTGAGATGTAGATTCACAGGATGGAATTGATGCAAAGAGAGTAGGATCCTCGGCATATGCAACAAGCTTATTTCATAGACAAAACCACATGTCATGTGTATATAAATTGAAAAATAATGGGCCAGGAACACTACCTTGAGGAACACAAGATAGCACATTCCTATACTCACTACGGTGCCTATCGACTACAACTCATTACGATCTATTCCTTAAAAATGTACTAATGATGCTAAGAAACGACCCATTCACTCCATTCACTCTTGAAATCAAGAGGGTCA
>NC_090740.1:87977666-87985166 GCF_036898095.1 Palaemon carinicauda
CCCCCGTTTAACAGATTCCCAGGTAGTGCCGTTTCCGTTAGTCTACCACAACCTACGAGCCAGCTGACGAAATATTGCTACTGCAGTGTCTAAGTCATATATTCAATTTTTAGAATTCCCAATCCCACTAAACATGTTTTCATGAGTCATATGCAGTGGTAACAAAATCCCTTGATATAATAACCGCAAAGCAAAATGGGAAGATTACACAAGTAATATAGAAGCAGTGGTATCAAACATCCCTGTTTTCCCTCAAAAGTACGATATTTTAAGTCAGTAATGGGGAAGGGTGTAAAAAGAAACATCCTTAGAGACTGCAGAATTACGTACATCACTGGCGTCAAGGACTAGATCAAAGAACTGTACCAAAGGTACATAGAGGCTTATAGATAATATCCATATGCCAAAAGCACAATAGAATTTGGAGAAACTCTACTAATGTTAATCAACAACAAAAGATTTCAGCTGTGTTAAGAAACTATAACCAACATCAATTTGACTTATATAGGGAAAAAAGGTTGAACCTTAATAAAAAAAACTCAACCCTAAAGATCAAAAGCTGCCAAGAATATCTGTAATCACCCACAATGAAGTAGTTCTCAAACTCCTATTCAATCGAAAGCAAAATAACAAAGGAAAAAGATACTTAGAGAAAATGAAGATGACATTGAATGAGCTGTGTGAGAGTAATAAAAATTTCATACCATTCATCATACAAGAACTAAATATGGCAATAGCATTTCTTAAAACTGGGAAGGCAACCGGATTAGATGGAATTACATTGAAGATGATGCCATAATTCTAAACTTTGGTGAAAGGACAAAAGAATGTCTTATTCTACCATTCAAAAAATGTGCAACAACCTATGGAACACCAAAGACATGAAGAATCATTGTTAGAAACATTTAAAATCCCTCTATCTTGCAAAAGTTACAGACCAATACTAGTTATGTATTACATGTCAATCATATGAACGCATGATAATGTCACAAATATCTTCAAAGGTCGAATGAAAATTACCATTGGACCAAGCAGTGTTCCAACTATGCCGATCAACCTATAGTCAGGTACATCGAGGATGGATTTGAGAAAAGACAAAACACTGGGGCAGCCTTTGTAGACCTTAGAGATGAATGTGATGCAGTCAGGAATTGGGCGCTCCTGAGACAGGCCCAAACAGTCGAAGAAGCCAACATCGTAAGACTCAGAAAGTCACTCATCGTAAATTGATGGTTCTTTGTTGAAGCAAAAAGCTGGAAAAGCTGGTGTAGTCCCCAAAGGAAGGTTCTGCAGTTGGGCTCTATACTGGCTCCCATACTGGCTCTCATACTGTTTATCATTTATACAAATGACTAACCAGAGTTTTAGGATATACAAAAATTCATATACCCGGATAACCCATATAGTCGCGATCCTTTGAAGGAATACAGGAGAGACTAGCAAGAGCTTTATCATCTATCGCAATATACTATGAAAAATGGAACCTCAATGCAAACCCTAACAAAACAAATTTTTGTCCATTATACCATAACAATTACGAAGATAACCGAACACTAAAGATCAAATGGGAAAATAAAGAATCAAATACCCACCAATATTCATTATATCTAGAATCTACTCATGACCGAATTTTGTCTGCTGACAAAAAATTCTAGTCTGGCAATAGGTAGTTTAAGTGGATAAAACTATGAAGTGCCCTGTTTGCCATTAGATGGCACTGACAACGCCCTTGTTCTGACTGTGAATATGAAACGACAACACTGCCAGACACAAAATCGGTGTTAATTAAGGTTTTATAGTGAATGAATTGAAATTCTTTTTTAATTTTCTCTGAATGATTACTTTGCATGTCCAACTCCAAGGCATACATGTCACAGGTTAGTATTATTCAATTAATTGCATCAATGAATGAACATAAATATTTGTGGAAAGTAATAAGTGTTTGTTATATGAATAGAAACCAACGTTTTGCAGCCCGCCCCCAAAAAGATAACTGATACGATTACCTGTAAAAGCTTAAAAAAATTTGACAAGTGGTATGAAGAAAGAAAGAAAAATAAAATAATATCGGAAACCAGTACCGTAGGGTAATTTGGTGAATGAAAATGTCAGAGAAGTCGGGAAGTAGAACATATCGTACCCTATATTTACACCAAAGTTATGTTGATTTAATTCCCTGTCTTTTTCAAATGATAGTGATAACACATGACCGTCAGTGTCGAATATCCCAAGCAGCGATACCTAAGCTTCTGATCATTCCTGTAGGTAACCTACTGAGGAGGTTTTAGTTGAAGACTATTCAAACTCATCTCTCTCTCTCTCTCTCTCTCTCTCTCTCTCTCTCTCTCTCTCTCTCTCTCTCTCTCTCTCTGTGAGCGTTTCCGTATGCTGGTTAGTGAGTCCACTTGTGTTATCCGATAAATAAGCTGATTTAACGCACATAACAAAATACTATTTAATGCAATATAGCGACAAGTTTTTGTGAATAGTTGGTGATTAGTTTGAGGTCAGAAAAGTGTGGGATAAAACGTCGGCATAGGATAGTTATCTTGTGAATTAATAAAAATCTGAACACGATAGCGCTCTATAATACAGGAAAAGCGTGGAGGGACATTGCTTCAATCAGCAAGAGTAAATTCCATGAGTTGGCACAAAAAGAATTAGACCTTTTGGTAACAGAGGTCGCTAGTAGCTCCAACCAGTGTGAAGGAGAAATATTCGCAAATATATTGAAACAATATGATCCAGCAAACTGGAGCAAGTCTGCGGAAAACATCATCAAAATAATAGAAGAAATTCCAAAGAAGATCCAAGTGATAAAGACTGATAAAAAAGTTTACATCAATCAACACTTTCCATCAATGAACAATAAGAAGTCCAATATGGTGAATATGCTGATTGATGCATTAGGAAAAGAATGCCAAAATGAAGCAATATATGTAAGATGAGGTATTCCATTATTAATCCGCATCAGCTGATCAGGAAATACAATACATGTCATGTACCAACACACCCTACATGCGCTGAAGTGCAACAAAAAATAAAAAATAAAGACACAAAGGTATTCTGCTCAACATGCTTAGTCTGGATAGAAAATAAAATTAAGTCGAGACTGAATCTGCAAATAGAAGAAGAAGAAGAAGAAGAAGAAGAAGAAGAAGTAGAAGAAGAAGAAGAAGAAGAAGAGGAGGATAATTAACAGGATATGTGTAAGGATGCAGAGGAAATCATTGACACAGCACATGATGCCATTAAACAACATACTTACAAAGAAATAAATTATCAAATAGAAACAAATAATAGACCAAAGAGACTCTACCCAGACCTACATACTTTCGGGAAGAGCAAGGAAAAAAAATAAAAGAAAGATATAGTGTGCAATTCACTTAAAAGAGGGAATTGCAGATTTGGTGAAAGATGCTACTACAAACATCCAAAGATATGCCATAATTATGAAATACATGGTAAATGTGCATATTTAGACGGATATGGAAAAGAATGCAGAGATCTCCTTTAAAAAAATATGCAAAAAACTGAAAGAAGGAAAAGGATGCAAATTCAACAAACATTGTCGATATATACATCCTGCAACAATGAATGAAAGTCAGAAAACTCAAAGGCAAACAGAAAGAAAATGAAAGCAAAAATTAAACAAAAAAAGAAACAAACAAACTAAGCCCAGAATATACTGCGCTATGCACAAAAGACCCCAAGATATGATGCCTTCCAAACCAAATATGCACAATTAGAGCCCAACTACAAAGAATACATCTATAATGCCAGGGGTTGGTGCAGATATGGGGATAATTGCAGGTATACACACAAATATAAATATGAAGGCGAAAGAGAAAATATAATAGAAAAGTCGGAGTTTTTAATGGCAGAAGTCCTGGAAATGAAGGAAAGAACATCATATCAGAACAGGAAAAAAGCAACGGAGAATCCATATTATTACTATTACTAAATATTGGGGATGAAACACAAACCATAATAGCGATAAATGTACTGGGTTTAGTCACGAGTAAAGGCCGATTCACACGACCCGTTTTCTTTCCGACAGGCTGGCCGTCGGTTAACCGGTGTCTAGCTTTCTTGCGTGTATTCAAATGCAACTGTTCACACGACCCGTTAGGCTGACGGCGGCCCTCGGACGTCAGCCGTCCGAATCGGGCCGGCTTTCTTTCCAAGAAACCTCGTCCGGTTTGACGGACGTTAGCTACCCGTCCCAACCAATGGGCGGATGATGTTTTGTGTGAACAAGGACCTGTATCGTTTCCGTTCGTTTCGTGGCATACAACCCTGACTTTTCCTTATAGTATAGAGTCATAGAAATTAGTTAGTTTGTTGTTGACACCATGTATTAGAGGCTAATTGAACTTTTGCAAGGGTATGAGGAGATGTTTGACATGGCAAACAAGATGTATAGTAATAATTTACATAAATAAGAGATATGGAAAATGACTGGAGAGGCCTTAAATAAAACAGGCGAGTTTATCGCAATTTTGATATTCTTGGCACGGTGCATAAAGCATTATGAAGTTGCATAACTCATTTTATCAACACAGTTATCTACCAACATCTTATAGTGTCAAAATTATCGTAATTTACTCGGTCCTAACGTGACAGAGTCTAAGTATACAATGAAAACCAACCACTGGTAAACGGATACGGAACGCCTCGTGTGAATGTAAAACATTTCGACGGCGGTTAGCCACCACCCAGCCTGTCGGAAAGAAAACGGGTCGTGTGAATCGGCCTTAACTCTAAAAGGAGTTCTTAGAAGAACTAACCCAAATTGAAAAAAAAAAAAATATATGAAATATAAGTGAAACAGGTTATTCCCAAGAGACTGGAAGTGATGACCATTGCATTTTACTGACCCCCAAATACTAAGGACTTTGACATAATCATAGAAAAAATAGATGATATATGTAGAAACCATAAAGACTGGAATATACTCCTATCCGGAGATTTTAACTTTCCTGTCTTGGATTGGAAAGAACGGATAGAAGAAAGTGGCTGTATATATACATATAAAAAAGAGAGTAATGGTAGCGCAGAAGATAAGGGCAATTTGAAAAGCTTCAAGATATGCTATTAGAACATAATATGCAACAATAAAACCACATTCCTAGAAGAAAGGACAATGTCCTAGATTTAGTATTTGTGAATGAGGTGAATTATGTTAAAGAAATAATAGTCCATTCCAAAGCAAGTGAACGCAAAGATAAGCAAAGCACAAAACGATGGGAAGGATAAGGAAAATATAATTTTTATAGTAAGAACATAAAATAGTCATAAAAAAATTAAGAATTGAACAAAGATTGGAAAATGTATACGTAAATGATAATATACAGGTAAATACGGATATACTATACAAAATACTGGAGAAAATTGTTGAAAAATATGACGAAAAAAAAATTAACATCAGACATGCATACCAAGAGACAGAAGGATCTTATTTCCGAAAATTAGAAAGTGGAAGAAAAATCTTGTAAAAGAAAAAATGTATGAAAAATTTTGGAAATAAAAAGTAATATAGAAAATGCAAAACAAGAGATTATACAATTGAAAGATATGCAAATAAGATGAATAAAGGGAGATTAGAAATATGCCCTCTAAGAATTAAGGGACGGATAACGAATAAAAAAGTGGAAATATGCAACATATTAGCAGAAAAATATAAGAGTCAAATCACACCAAGAATTGCAAATGAGAATAATGAAACAGCAATGAGAGAAGAAAATGTTGAATATCTAACAGATATAGATATTAATGAAGCAGATATTGTGCAGGCTATAAGCGAAATTAAAACTTAATTGACGGCCGGACCAGAAGGAGTTCCAGCGATTTTGTTAAAAAAATGCACAAACTATCGCGAAGCTGCCTGCAATACTGCTAAGATAAAGTGAAGATATGAGCGGGATATATGTTAAACATAAATTAGCTTATATAACCCCTATTTTCATAAGTGGATCAAGACTAGAGGCAAGCAATTTAGACCTATTAGTCTAACATCACATATTATGAAAGTGTATGAAAGGGTAATAAAAAAGAAAATAGTGAATCATTTGGTTAAAAATAATTTAATTAATATAGGTAAACATAGTTTTGTGCTCGGAAAAAGTACAGAAACCCAACTGATAACACACTATGAAAACATATACAAAAATATGATAAATGAAAAAGATACAGATGTGATCTATCCAGATTTTGCAAAAGCCTTTGGCAAAGTAGACCATATTATGTTAGTGAAAAAAAATGAGAAGGCATAATATTATGGGAAAGAGAGGGAAATGGGATAAAGAATTTCTGCAAATCAGAAAACAGATAGTGGTTGCAAATGACGAGAAATCAGATGAAGCTCTGGTAATATCTGGCATGCCACAGGGTACAGTATTAGCTGCACTGCTGATTGTTATTATGATCTCAGACATAGACTGTCCTGTTAATTTTTAGACTCTGTAGTGAGAAGTTTCGCCGATGACACAAGAATAAGTAGAAAAATAGCTTGTGATGAATATAGAAACTCAGTACAACGAGATTTAAACAAAATATTTGAATAGGTGGAGATAAATAGGATGGTATTTAACTTTGGTAATTCAAATCAATAAACTATGGAAACAGAGAAGGAATGGTGTATGCATACAGTGGACCAATAACGAGGCCAATCACAAACAGGGAAGCAAATTAAAGACCTTGGTGTTAAGTTAAACATGAATATGTACGCAACCACCAAATAGCAACTCTGTTGGCTAAATGTAAAGCAAAAAATGGGAATGCTATTCTGACACTTTAAAACAAGAAAAACTGAAACAACATGATTACTGCTAGAATAGAAAAAGTTAAGGACCTTGACTGCTGGGAAAGACTGCAATCTTTAAAATTGTACAGTCCTAGAAAGGAGAAGACAACGCTACATGATAATACAAGCATAGAAGCAAATCGAAGGAATTGCTGAAAAACATCATGGAGCTAGAATATCAGAAAGAGCAAGCCAAGGTAGATTAATAGTGCCCAAAACTATACCAGGAAAACTAAGGGAGGCACACAGGACATTAATTCACTACGCGACCAGCATCGATAATGCAGCAACTATTTAATGCGCTGCCAGTTCATCTAGGAAACATATCAGGAGTGAGCATAGATGTGTTTAAGAATAAGCTCGATAAATACTATGATGCTTCCCAGACCATCCAAGACTGGAAGATGCAAAATACACCGGAAGATGCATTACCAACTCTCTGGTGGATATACGAGGTGGCCTCACACTGAGTGTGAAAGTTCCATTTAGCAATATGGTACGGTCACTGTCATGCAAGCATCCTGGACCAGGGTTCAAATCTTGGCCGGTCAAATGCTATTGTCCTTAAGTGATTTCGCCTCGAGACTCTGATTCCGAGGTCGTTAAAGGAATTCAGATTATTAATATATTAAAATCTATGGATTATTTGATAAATATATATATATATATATATATACATACATATATATATATAT
>NC_090740.1:87992666-88005166 GCF_036898095.1 Palaemon carinicauda
CCCCAAAAAGATAACTGATACGATTACCTGTAAAAGCTTAAAAAAATTTGACAAGTGGTATGAAGAAAGAAAGAAAAATAAAATAATATCGGAAACCAGTACCGTAGGGTAATTTGGTGAATGAAAATGTCAGAGAAGTCGGGAAGTAGAACATATCGTACCCTATATTTACACCAAAGTTATGTTGATTTAATTCCCTGTCTTTTTCAAATGATAGTGATAACACATGACCGTCAGTGTCGAATATCCCAAGCAGCGATACCTAAGCTTCTGATCATTCCTGTAGGTAACCTACTGAGGAGGTTTTAGTTGAAGACTATTCAAACTCATCTCTCTCTCTCTCTCTCTCTCTCTCTCTTCTCTCTCTCTCTCTCTGTGAGCGTTTCCGTATGCTGGTTAGTGAGTCCACTTGTGTTATCCGATAAATAAGCTGATTTAACGCACATAACAAAATACTATTTAATGCAATATAGCGACAAGTTTTTGTGAATAGTTGGTGATTAGTTTGAGGTCAGAAAAGTGTGGGATAAAACGTCGGCATAGGATAGTTATCTTGTGAATTAATAAAAATCTGAACACGATAGCGCTCTATAATACAGGAAAAGCGTGGAGGGACATTGCTTCAATCAGCAAGAGTAAATTCCATGAGTTGGCACAAAAAGAATTAGACCTTTTGGTAACAGAGGTCGCTAGTAGCTCCAACCAGTGTGAAGGAGAAATATTCGCAAATATATTGAAACAATATGATCCAGCAAACTGGAGCAAGTCTGCGGAAAACATCATCAAAATAATAGAAGAAATTCCAAAGAAGATCCAAGTGATAAAGACTGATAAAAAAGTTTACATCAATCAACACTTTCCATCAATGAACAATAAGAAGTCCAATATGGTGAATATGCTGATTGATGCATTAGGAAAAGAATGCCAAAATGAAGCAATATATGTAAGATGAGGTATTCCATTATTAATCCGCATCAGCTGATCAGGAAATACAATACATGTCATGTACCAACACACCCTACATGCGCTGAAGTGCAACAAAAAATAAAAAATAAAGACACAAAGGTATTCTGCTCAACATGCTTAGTCTGGATAGAAAATAAAATTAAGTCGAGACTGAATCTGCAAATAGAAGAAGAAGAAGAAGAAGAAGAAGAAGAAGAAGTAGAAGAAGAAGAAGAAGAAGAAGAGGAGGATAATTAACAGGATATGTGTAAGGATGCAGAGGAAATCATTGACACAGCACATGATGCCATTAAACAACATACTTACAAAGAAATAAATTATCAAATAGAAACAAATAATAGACCAAAGAGACTCTACCCAGACCTACATACTTTCGGGAAGAGCAAGGAAAAAAAATAAAAGAAAGATATAGTGTGCAATTCACTTAAAAGAGGAATTGCAGATTTGGTGAAAGATGCTACTACAAACATCCAAAGATATGCCATAATTATGAAATACATGGTAAATGTGCATATTTAGACGGATATGGAGAAGAATGCAGAGATCTCCTTTAAAAAAATATGCAAAAAACTGAAAGAAGGAAAAGGATGCAAATTCAACAAACATTGTCGATATATACATCCTGCAACAATGAATGAAAGTCAGAAAACTCAAAGGCAAACAGAAAGAAAATGAAAGCAAAAATTAAACAAAAAAAGAAACAAACAAACTAAGCCCAGAATATACTGCGCTATGCACAAAAGACCCCAAGATATGATGCCTTCCAAACCAAATATGCACAATTAGAGCCCAACTACAAAGAATACATCTATAATGCCAGGGGTTGGTGCAGATATGGGGATAATTGCAGGTATACACACAAATATAAATATGAAGGCGAAAGAGAAAATATAATAGAAAAGTCGGAGTTTTTAATGGCAGAAGTCCTGGAAATGAAGGAAAGAACATCATATCAGAACAGGAAAAAAGCAACGGAGAATCCATATTATTACTATTACTAAATATTGGGGATGAAACACAAACCATAATAGCGATAAATGTACTGGGTTTAGTCACGAGTAAAGGCCGATTCACACGACCCGTTTTCTTTCCGACAGGCTGGCCGTCGGTTAACCGGTGTCTAGCTTTCTTGCGTGTATTCAAATGCAACTGTTCACACGACCCGTTAGGCTGACGGCGGCCCTCGGACGTCAGCCGTCCGAATCGGGCCGGCTTTCTTTCCAAGAAACCTCGTCCGGTTTGACGGACGTTAGCTACCCGTCCCAACCAATGGGCGGATGATGTTTTGTGTGAACAAGGACCTGTATCGTTTCCGTTCGTTTCGTGGCATACAACCCTGACTTTTCCTTATAGTATAGAGTCATAGAAATTAGTTAGTTTGTTGTTGACACCATGTATTAGAGGCTAATTGAACTTTTGCAAGGGTATGAGGAGATGTTTGACATGGCAAACAAGATGTATAGTAATAATTTACATAAATAAGAGATATGGAAAATGACTGGAGAGGCCTTAAATAAAAGGGGCGAGTTTATCGCAATTTTGATATTCTTGGCACGGTGCATAAAGCATTATGAAGTTGCATAACTCATTTTATCAACACAGTTATCTACCAACATCTTATAGTGTCAAAATTATCGTAATTTACTCGGTCCTAACGTGACAGAGTCTAAGTATACAATGAAAACCAACCACTGGTAAACGGATACGGAACGCCTCGTGTGAATGTAAAACATTTCGACGGCGGTTAGCCACCACCCAGCCTGTCGGAAAGAAAACGGGTCGTGTGAATCGGCCTTAACTCTAAAAGGAGTTCTTAGAAGAACTAACCCAAATTGAAAAAAAAAAAAATATATGAAATATAAGTGAAACAGGTTATTCCCAAGAGACTGGAAGTGATGACCATTGCATTTTACTGACCCCCAAATACTAAGGACTTTGACATAATCATAGAAAAAATAGATGATATATGTAGAAACCATAAAGACTGGAATATACTCCTATCCGGAGATTTTAACTTTCCTGTCTTGGATTGGAAAGAACGGATAGAAGAAAGTGGCTGTATATATACATATAAAAAAGAGAGTAATGGTAGCGCAGAAGATAAGGGCAATTTGAAAAGCTTCAAGATATGCTATTAGAACATAATATGCAACAATAAAACCACATTCCTAGAAGAAAGGACAATGTCCTAGATTTAGTATTTGTGAATGAGGTGAATTATGTTAAAGAAATAATAGTCCATTCCAAAGCAAGTGAACGCAGAGATAAGCAAAGCACAAAACGATGGGAAGGATAAGGAAAATATAATTTTTATAGTAAGAACATAAAATAGTCATAAAAAAATTAAGAATTGAACAAAGATTGGAAAATGTATACGTAAATGATAATATACAGGTAAATACGGATATACTATACAAAATACTGGAGAAAATTGTTGAAAAATATGACGAAAAAAAAAATTAACATCAGACATGCATACCAAGAGACAGAAGGATCTTTTTTCCGAAAATTAGAAAGTGGAAGAAAAATCTTGTAAAAGAAAAAATGTATGAAAAATTTTGGAAATAAAAAGTAATATAGAAAATGCAAAACAAGAGATTATACAATTGAAAGATATGCAAATAAGATGAATAAAGGGAGATTAGAAATATGCCCTCTAAGAATTAAGGGACGGATAACGAATAAAAAAGTGGAAATATGCAACATATTAGCAGAAAAATATAAGAGTCAAATCACACCAAGAATTGCAAATGAGAATAATGAAACAGCAATGAGAGAAGAAAATGTTGAATATCTAACAGATATAGATATTAATGAAGCAGATATTGTGCAGGCTATAAGCGAAATTAAAACTTAATTGACGGCCGGACCAGAAGGAGTTCCAGCGATTTTGTTAAAAAAATGCACAAACTATCGCGAAGCTGCCTGCAATACTGCTAAGATAAAGTGAAGATATGAGCGGGATATATGTTAAACATAAATTAGCTTATATAACCCCTATTTTCATAAGTGGATCAAGACTAGAGGCAAGCAATTTAGACCTATTAGTCTAAACATCACATATTATGAAAGTGTATGAAAGGGTAATAAAAAAGAAAATAGTGAATCATTTGGTTAAAAATAATTTAATTAATATAGGTAAACATAGTTTTGTGCTCGGAAAAAGTACAGAAACCCAACTGATAACACACTATGAAAACATATACAAAAATATGATAAATGAAAAAGATACAGATGTGATCTATCCAGATTTTGCAAAAGCCTTTGGCAAAGTAGACCATATTATGTTAGTGAAAAAAAATGAGAAGGCATAATATTATGGGAAAGAGAGGGAAATGGGATAAAGAATTTCTGCAAATCAGAAAACAGATAGTGGTTGCAAATGACGAGAAATCAGATGAAGCTCTGGTAATATCTGGCATGCCACAGGGTACAGTATTAGCTGCACTGCTGATTGTTATTATGATCTCAGACATAGACTGTCCTGTTAATTTTAGACTCTGTAGTGAGAAGTTTCGCCGATGACACAAGAATAAGTAGAAAAATAGCTTGTGATGAATATAGAAACTCAGTACAACGAGATTTAAACAAAATATTTGAATAGGTGGAGATAAATAGGATGGTATTTAACTTTGGTAAATTCAAATCAATAAACTATGGAAACAGAGAAGGAATGGTGTATGCATACAGTGGACCTAATAACGAGGCAATCACAAACAGGGAAGCAATTAAAGACCTTGGTGTAAAGTTAAACATGAATATGTTACGCAACCACCAAATAGCAACTCTGTTGGCTAAATGTAAAGCAAAAATGGGAATGCTATTCTGACACTTTAAAACAAGAAAAACTGAACACATGATTTACTGCTAGAATAGAAAAAGTTAAGGACCTTGACTGCTGGGAAAGACTGCAATCTTTAAAATTGTACAGTCTAGAAAGGAGAAGACAACGCTACATGATAATACAAGCATAGAAGCAAATCGAAGGAATTGCTGAAAACATCATGGAGCTAGAATATCAGAAAGAGCAAGCCAAGGTAGATTAATAGTGCCCAAAACTATACCAGGAAAACTAAGGGAGGCACACAGGACATTAATTCACTACGCACCAGCATCGATAATGCAGCAACTATTTAATGCGCTGCCAGTTCATCTAGGAAACATATCAGGAGTGAGCATAGATGTGTTTAAGAATAAGCTCGATAAATACCTAAGATGCTTCCCAGACCATCCAAGACTGGAAGATGCAAAATACACCGGAAGATGCATTACCAACTCTCTGGTGGATATACGAGGTGCCTCACACTGAGGGACCCGGGGGAACCCAAACATAGAATAAACCAATAAGGCTCTTTATCCCGAATATCACTTTTCTTTTTCAATTATCACTTTTAGTCTTTATAGAGCAGCTGATTGTTAAAAACCGAAATGTTTCTTCTACATGTGCATCCGGTGGTATTGCTTGTCTCAATTTGGTAACATGTTTCGTGATATAAGATTCTCTTTCAGCCAAGAAAGTATAAAAACAATTAACGTCCATCCTCCAGTAGGCGACTTTTATCTTATAATTATTGCAACAAAATCATTGAACTTCCCAATGTGTCACGGCATTCCAACCACTTTCAATGTATCTTTTAAAAATGTTTCCTAGCTTCTTCCTTATGTATGCACAAATTATTGTAGTCTAAAGCGCAATTTTTTTTATCCTGATAAACTCTTACAATTGTTATCGTACCTCATTACACTACCAAAAACATACGATGCCTCAACTTGCTGCCGACTAATTCATGATTACCTAAAAGCTGTAACCCACCTGCCATTTAGTTCTGCTGTGTGGACGAGGTTTTGGTCAGAGTTTGCATTCTTTATCTGGCAAAGACAGTGTGTGAAGACATAATTCGGCGGTGTGGACATGGCTTAAGTAAAAAGCATTACCAATCTGCTTTTCTACTGCAGAATATTGTTCAACAGTGTGGTAAGGATCATGCCTCGCAAAGGAAGTGAATTCAGAACTTAATACACCATGTTGAATAAGCATTGCCACAATAAAGGCAACACACCTACCATCTCATTATACACTGGCCAGTATTTCACTACCTCAAATTCGAAGAGATGCTAATAAAAGAAAAAAAAATGGTCCAACAGATTAATAATCAAAAGCATCCATTTCATGAACATCAGGCAACAATTCGGCGACTAAAATCAAGGAAAAACTTCATGGCAATAGAGGGTCCTAAACATCTTTAAGATGCTGCTTAAAGATTGATGAAATGAGGGAGGGTGACTGTAATACAAACGATGTAGCACTGATTGACCCTAGTGAACACCTACCTTGTGAAGCGTCCCATAACAGAAAGGAGTGCACCATCTTAAATAGAGCAAGATTCAAGGTTGGGAAAACATGCGGTAGACTTCAGAAGCAGGGCTATGTCACCAATGATGATTGCTCCTGTGGTGAATCACCCCAAATCATAGAACATATCCTCTGCTACTGCCCACCAGGACTGATATGTTCTGTTATAGATCCGATCCTATTTTCCTAGCATTGTTACATAGATCGACCTACCCTTGATGCAATTTATCAGTCAATGAATGAACACACGTGTAAATGTTATTTGTTGTGTCTGCTTCAAGTTACTTCTTGCTTGTGTAAAACCAATAATTATCTGACTGCAATCTATCTTATTTTAATGTAGTTGTGATACAAATTTATACCCACCTGTCAGTTCTATTGACATGACAACAAACTCTATCAAGCTTCATCTCTTCCATTAAACTAGATATTACGAACAGAATGGAAATGTCTAGGAAGATGTGAATATGAAGGATGGTCAGAATATGAAAAATCTTATGCAACATGCATACTGAACTAATTGAACGACGATGGCAAAGATTAATATCTAGATCATTATTAAGTTTCTGTCCAACAAATTAAGATGAGAATCAGCAGCTGAAGACCCGACAGGAAAACAATACTCGAAGCGAGGAAGAATGAAAGAATTAAAACACTTCTTCAGAATAGATTGAACACCGAAAATCTTGAAAGACTTTCACAAAAAGCAAATTTTTTGTGCAATTGAAGAAGACAGAGACCTAATGTGTTTCTCAAAAGTAAATTTGCTTTCGAGAATCACACCTAAAATTTTAAAAGAGACATACAAAGTTAAATAAACATTGTCAATACTGAGTTCCTGATGTTGAGAAGCCACTGTCCTTGACCTAATTACAATCATATATTGAGTTTTGATAGAATTCAAATACATACGCCATAATTTGCACCATGCACTAATTTTAGCAAGATCTCTATTAAGGGATTCAGCAACCCTAGATCTACATTCGGCGGATGGAATTGATGCAAAAATAGTAACATCATCTGCATATGCAATAAGCTTGTTTTCCGCGCCAAACCTCATGTCATGTGTATATAGTATGAAAAGTAATGGGCCAAGAACACTTCCCTGTGGAACAAAAGATATCATATTGCTATATTCACTATGGTGGCCATCAACAACAGCACTTTGAGATCTTTTACTTAGAAAATCAATAATAATGCTAAAAAATGACCCACCCTAAAATCGAGGCCAATCTCACGAACTTCCTGACCAAAAATCATGGGATTTCTGTACAGAATTAGAGATTCTAAGAAGGGTATTGCAAGCTCCAAGTCCTTTACGAAAACCAGATTGCAAGCTAGGGAATAGATAATTACCTTCAGCAAACCTATCAAGACGTTTTGACAGAAGACATCCAAAACTTTAGATAATATGGGAGTTATGGAAATTGGGCGGCAATCAGTTGGACTTGAGCTACCATTCTCTTCTTGCTTACTTGCGAAAAATAACAGATTACTTTCGAGCTAAGAAATCTACAGCCTTTATAAAAACAAAAGAAAAATACCATTTGAGTCTACACCTCCATAAACTTGAAGGTCCATCAACGGAACTTTAATTTCACGAGATTGAAAAGATAAACTAGTTAGTCTAGCTTCAGGAGTACAGGAATGGGTAAGTTCAAGATTTTCATTACTCTGTTTACTGTAAAATACATCAACGAAAAGGGTTGCCTTTTCCTTTGGATAGTAGGTGACTGAGGCATATGGTTTATTATTATTATAATCATATATGTATAAATATATATATATATATATATATAATACATATACATATACATATATATATTATATACATAATTATATATATATATATATATATATATATAATTATATACACACACATACACACACAAATAATATATATATATATATATATATGTATATATATATATATATATATACAGGCACCCACACACACACACACACACACACATATATATATATATATATATATCAACTCTTCCCATGCCTATTGACGCAAATAGCCTCAGTTATATTTCATATCTATCTTAAGTTTTTAATTCAGTACTTCTCAACTTATCTGCTCCCACTTTACGCTTCATAGTCCTCGGCCATGCAAGCCTTGGTCTTCAAAGTCTTCTAGTTCCTAGTGGAACTCAGTTAAAAGTTTGGTTAAATAATCTATTTTTTGGAGTGCGAAGAGCATGCCCAAACCATACCCATATACCCATCATCATGATCTCATTTGTATTTGTCACCCGAATAATCTGTGTTATAGTATAATTTCTAATCATGTCCTAATATTCTTCTGAGGGCTTTATTCCCAATTCTTCATCATATGTTAGATATTGTTTCATTATCATTCTATGACTCATGTGGAGGATTAAGATCATAGGTGACAACACATTCCCTTGGAGTAATGCATTGTTCACTAGAAATTCATTTGAGAGGACTTCACTAGCATTAGCTATGTACTTGCTATGCTCATGAACAGACTTAATAAAATTTACTTACTTAAGAGGATGCTTTTAATAACGCAGGACTCTCCACAAAATATGTCAATTCACAATATATAAAGCTTTTCATAGTCCAAAAGTGCAATCAAAAGTGGATTTCAGTTTCTTACACATTCCTTAACAATATGTCTTGAAATGAGTATTTGTTCGGGAAAAATTTTACCTGTTGTAAATCCTGCTTATTCGTTTCTCAGATTTCTATCGATCTTTCTCTCTAATCTCTTTGGTATAAGCATACAATATATTTTCATGACAACTGACGTAACTGTGACACCTCTGTTAACATTGTAATCATATCAAATTCCTATTTCTGCCTTTTTCACCAACATTCATGGCTCCCATTCACCAGGTTTTACTCCTTATGTCGCATTCTACAAATTAATCCTGTAATTATTTTAGGAGTCACCGGGACAAGAATAGGAATGTAACTATAAGTGAGATTACTAAAGTGCCATATGTGGATGAGATCATGGTGAGGAGTAGAAACAGATAGTATCGGCATGCTCTTTGCCCTCCCCAAGAGATATTATTTCACCAAACTTTCAACTGGGCTCCACAAATCATTAGAATAGTTGGAAAACCCAGGTCTATATGGCTGAAAACTATGAAGCGTGCATTAGGAGATGATGAATGGAGAAGTATTGATTTAAAAGCTCAAAATTGAGACGACTGGCTAAATCTAACTGAGGCCCTTTTCGTCAATAGGCGTAGTAGGAGATGATGATTTTGTTCCGTATTGATTCTGATAAGTTAGATTTAGGTTTTAATAGGCAGTTTAATAACAATTTCCGAGACCGAGTTTTCTTGGATCAAATTTCTTGGGACCGAATTTTCCGGAACAGAATTTTCTGGTCACCGAAAAATTCGTACACAATAGGAAGTCCTTGAATTTATAGGTTCGTCTTCATCATCAGCTTTCCTGTCGTAATTTTCCTTCAAGTCATTCCTGGATTTTCTTTTGACCTCTCTATCTAATACTAGAATAATTAGCAGGTTCTATCTTGTAATTTTCTTTAGTTTCTCGAAAAGTTTCAACAATCAAATTCTGCTTTCATCTCCTATATAGCCTTAGGAGTCTAGACTTATTTCCATGTTTATTTAAAGGAATATATTTCATTTATATTAACTAGATGTTACTTATTTAGAGCTACTGATAAAGTGAGATAAGGTCATTATTCCATGTGCAACGTACATAAATCTTAGGTGACGTCTTTGAACGGAGCAGAAGGCTAACTTCCTCAGCCAACAAATGATGAATAAATTATGTGTTTCTTTCATATCACAAGATCCATTCATTTCGGGGTTTGATATTTGCTTAAGCAGTCCCCTACCTCATGAGTTGTATGTACCTATCTGTTGTTCTCTATTTGAAGAGGCTGTAAAGTAAAATGTCATTCCATTCGCGTGGGACCTTGTTAAAATGAAACCATATGAACTCTTACAAATTATTTTTTTTGTTGAACAATCCACTGTCCTAAACAGAAATTTGGGTCTCAAACCATTCTTTTTCTTCCCCTGCTTTTCTGCTCATTACTACGTTTGGAATATTCAGTGAAATGTAAATTGAATGTGATTACTCTGTCAATTATTTCTTCCATACATGTAAGGCCTTCCTTAAGATCAACAATAGTTTTATAATCATTGTAATCTTTGTCATCATTGGTTCATAAATTTCTACATGTGCAAATTGCGAACTGAAAAAAAAATAGATAATTATATGTTAACAGTTTAAGCGATTTCTACCACCATAAAAACCAAGATTTCAAACAAATATTATTAAATGATACAAAATAAATATACAATACAAAAAAGAAAAAAAAATATTAGAAGATATTCTATGGAAACAAAAAGGAATATGAAACACACCACCAAACATAATTTAACTTTAATTCAGATTTGAAATAAAAGATGCTTTGCTGAATATGTTTCATTCTTTCGATGTATTCTTTAAACATTGAAATATTACTATCTCATTCAATAGAAAAAATATTTATTTCCTGTTTTGTGTGGAATTTGGATAAATCTTGTTCATATTCTTGATTGGCAGTCAAAAAATAATGTACTTTTATCCGAATTTAATGGACATTTGAACGGTAAAGAGCATTATTAAGGCATAGTCAAAACTTTTTTACAAACCATAAAGCCTATTCATTCCTCTATCGTATTAAGGTGTTACAATTATGAAAATCAAAATGTGAGATTACATATAACAATAAAGATGGTCTTGAATAACATAAAACAATTGAAACTACAACGAAAGATAAGAATTTAATGACAAATGTTGTAACTGATAGCATTAAGTTATAACACTCCGTTAGCATAATTTCCGCTGCAATCTCAAGGCTAGTGAATCAAGATAAACACAAAAATAAACAGGACTAACTTTTGAATGGTAGATCAGAAGCCGGTATATTTTTCTACCGTCCCATTTGAAAGTCAAATACCTTTTGTACTTCCATACATCATACGGAGTATCGTAGTGTTTTGCTGTTTTTGTTGAATTGGCTTATGGATCGGAGCTCTTCTGACTGTAAAGATATTGGTGTTACGTAGTTCACTCAGTTCAGGAATAAATGTTTAGTTTCATTCAACCCTTTTATATTTACGATATGCACCAGAGAGAGAGAGAGAGAGAGAGAGAGAGAGAGAGAGAGAGAGAGAGAGAGAGAGAGAGAGAGAGAGAGAGAGAGAGAGAGAGAGGTGGGGGGGGAGGTATTTTATATGTAGATCGCTTCTTTTTTGCAGGACACACGACTGGTATATAGTAGTCATAAATTACCAGATAAAATATGCCAAACTTTATTGATGAGATGAAAAACAAAAAAGTTCAAGTAAACAGTATGTGAAAATTTTCAGGATTAACCATATTAGAATACCAATAATAAAGAACAAATGTTACAAAGCGTCTCATATTATGTAAATTACAGCTTAAATGTTAAATAAATTTACAAAAATAGTCCATAAACATAAAACAAAATCTCAGAATAGTAATAAAAACGCTATGAACTATATAGTCATTCAATTTATTTTGCAAACAAAATTGAGCGACATCTGGCTATGAAAATGATGTCTACAAAACTAATTAAACAACTGATAAACTTATTGAAACTTATAAAATGAAATTCGCAAATAATAATCATATATGGCTTCTTGAACTCAATCTTTCAACGCTGAAATCATGTTATACATCAACATAATCCTAGAGTCTCTAGAAATGAAGAAAAAGCAAATCAAGCTTGTATCGAACGTGCATATTCTGCAACCAGAACTTACCAGATATGTTGTATCATTGACCACTTGAATCAGGAGGAAAATGTATTTAATGGAAAAACTTAAACAGCATGGGTAATTTTTTTTCTACGACTTTAATACAAGGAATGCATTGATTAATAACTCTACTTCCTATTGTCTCATTTTCGAAATTCTTAAATATTAATGCACAAATTAGACTACCAAGATATATTCACATCATATAATACAACGCCGCAATTTCTCCAAATGTCTCTATTGAAATTTTAAAGTAGAATGTAATTATATTGTAAATCAGACTGGTGTATGCAGTTTTAGGAGTAAGGGGCGTCATACCACTCCATACCAATATAATGTATGCTCGAGTATACATATGATGTTAACAGGAACCATGTCATTAGCTTCTCGTCCATCGA
>NC_090740.1:88017666-88021854 GCF_036898095.1 Palaemon carinicauda
GGCCGGCACACATCCCCCTATACTGTACTAGTATTCTTCTGTATAGCATATACAGTAAGAGGAAAACTATAGTAAGGGTTTTGGTACAGCACTGTGTCTTCTAACACTATTGTGTTTTCTTGCACGCCCCTTTGCTGTTGCCCCCAGATAGGAAGCTGAGTTCTTCCCTGTCTATTATCCAGGATTTTAAAATCATTGCTTAGGTGTGAGCTCCACCTGTTTCCTCTGGAAACCTTGCATTGGTTACTCCAGAAGAGATAAACCATTTTTGATTTTATTATCTGGAAGGCTGCAACAATGGGTTGTGAGGGAAACACAAGTGTGTGTCTTTCCTTTATGAATTGTTATGCTATACTATGCATATCCAGTGATACATAGTTCACTTGATACTCATTGAAATTTCTTCTCTTTAAAGGAGGACCCTCCGAAGGGCGGAAATGTTTTCTGCAATGTCCGCAGCAAGAACCTCTGCGGACATGAGTGTTGTAGGAGACATGCAGCATGCGCTGTCTCCAAGGATGATCTCCAGTATTGGGACCCTCAGGTATGTACTGTATGCACTAACCTGATTACTGAGGCTTTTGATTCCCCTAGAACGGCGGAATCAAGGGATATAGCAAGGGAAAAGCTTCGTACTTGGGTAAGGGGCTTCAAGAAGAACACCTCTGGCCCTTATCTTCCAAATGAGAAGATGAGGGCGTATCTTTTTCCCCAGGCATCAGCTGATGCAGTGATTCCCCAGCCTCAGGAGGAGATCCCTCAAGATCAAGTCCAGGTGGACGTGGAAGTCGCAGTTGCGATGCAAGACATCCAGTTAGATGACAGGATGTCTGACCTGGACGAACGTTTGGAACAAGACCTCCTGGCTGAAGGTCAGGATGAAGTTCAAACCCCGGATGTCGTAGAGGATGAGGTCGACGAGGTGTCGGCTATTCCGGTTCAGATTCCGGATCCTATCCCCTCAACATCGGCCGGTCTCCCAGTAGAACTGGGACAGGCCCTCTCTTCGATTGTTGGAATGATCCAACAAATGCAGAAGGAGAATCAGGAGAAGGCGGCTGCTATGGAACTGCGTATGCAGTCCCTAGCAGAATCACGTGGACCCCGGAAAGGGCTCAATGTGAAAGACCTTCCCGTATACTCAGATGCTAACCCCTGGAGGTATGCTGAGCACATGCCAATGACGACTGGAAAGATCGTCATCTCGGATAAGCTGGGTTCAGTTCCACTAGAGGAGGTGGAATTTTGGCCCAGCAAGGCATCATATCCAGACTGCTATGTCCGGCTGAGAAAAGAACCAGCTTCAAGGGAGGAGACAGAGCCGAAGGAGGTCATAATTATGGACCACGCTAAGGCTCAAGCCTTACTTTCATCCTCGATGAAAGAGAGGGGCTTCTCTAACTCGAAGTAGCTGCATTGAACAAGAAGCTCCCTTCTTTTGTGTCCTCTCCTGCTAGAGCCTTCCCCTTTTTACAGAAAGGGTTTGTGGCTGTCCTAAAGGCAGTCGAGGCCGGCAAGCCTTGCCCCTCCCTGGAGGAGTGTAAACCCTTGTCGCTGGCCCTGCCTATGGACCACAAAGACTGGAAGGATGTCCATCCAACATTCTCAGTGGGAAAGTTGGAGGCTGATATTGCCGGACGGCATTTCGGCGAGGACCTCCCCAAGCTGTCCGACTCTCTTTTATGAAGAGAGTTCGAGACAAAAGAAAGACTGGCTGCCTCAATGTCTCATCAGACTACTCTTGAGACGATGGCAAGTGACCCCAAGGTCCATGAAATATTCATGGTAGTGGCTAAGTCTCACCTAGCCACAGTGACGAAGGACCTTTATAGCTTCGTCAGGGCAAGGAGAGCTTGCAGGGAGTTCGTGTTAACCGGGGCCTCGGTGAGACACGAGCCAAGGAAGTTAATCTCCTCCAACATTTGGGGAAAAGACCTTTTCCCTACCGATGTGGTCAAAGAGGTTGTTGATAAGGCCGCCGTGGAGAATAGAAACCTTCTCCAGAAGTGGGGCCTGGCTATCAAAAGAAAATCTTCCCCGGATGAGGGTCCTCAACCAAAGAGGAAGAATATGAGGACTAGGCTACCTTCTCGGTCAGCCAAGCCTTTCAGACAGCAACAGCAACTGCAATTGCCATTGCCTCCAGTGCCCCAGATGGTGGCACAAACCCCGACTACTTTTCAGTGGGTACCCCAGGCTGTGCAATGTCAGTCATCCACATTCACCCCAATGTTCGAAGGACAGTCTTCTTCCTTTCGTGCAAAACCTAGAGGAGCAGCCAGAGGCTCGTCTAGGCGCCCCTCAAGGGGAAGGGGATTCAGAGGTGGTCATGGTCAGGGAGGCAAGACCTCAGGACGGCAGTCCAAGTGAAACGATACCGGTAGGAGGGAGACTGATGAAATTTTGGGATCGCTGGACCTTCGAACCCTGGACCCAAAGCCTACTCAAGAATGGACTGGGCTGGAGCTGGTACAGCACTCCACCCCCGTGCCTTCGGTTTTTCCAACACTCCACCCCCGTTCTGGAGGAGTACGTTCAAGAACTGTTGGAGAAAAAGGTGATCCGAAAGGTGAAGTCCATCAAATTCCAAGAAAGGCTGTTTTGTGTTCCTAAGAAAGAGTCGGAAAAGCTCAGAGTCATTCTGGACTTGTCGCCACTCAACAAGTTCATAGTGAATTGCAAATTCAAGATGCTAACACTGCGACACATAAGGACCTTACTGCCCAAGAGGGCATACTCAGTCTCTATAGACTTGTCAGACGCCTATTGGCACATTCCAATCAGCCGTAGACTCTCCCCCTACCTAGGGTTCAGGCTACAACGGAGACTATACGCCTTCAGAGCCATGCCATTCGGGCTTAACATAGCCCCAAGGATTTTCATGAAGCTTGCGAGCGCAGCTCTTAAACAATTACGCCTAAAGGGAATTCAGGTAATAGCCTACCCGAACGACTGGCTGGTGTGGGCAGCATCCGAGACCGAATGCTTGCAAGCTTCCAGTCAGGTGATCCAGTTCCTAGAGTACCTAGGCTTCAAGATCAACAGAAAAAAGTCTCGACTTTCTCCATCACAAAGGTTCCAGTGGCTGGGAATCCACTGGGACCTTTTGTCACACAGTTTCTCAATCCCGACGAAGAAAAGGAAGGAGATAGCGGGCTCTGTCAAGAGACTTCTAGATTCCGAAAGGATATCAAGACGCGAACAGGAGAGGGTACTAGGCTCTCTCCAGTTTGCTTCAGTGACAGACCCAGTGCTAAGAGCACAGATAAAGGATGCAACCGGAGTTTGGAGAAGGTATGCATCAAACGCGCGAAGAGATCTGAGAAGACCAGTGCCGCCTCGGCTACGTACTCTTCTCAGGCCTTGGTCCCAAGCCAGACATCTAAAGAAGTCGGTTCTTCTTCAGCCACCTCCCCCGTCGATGACGATTCACTCAGACGCCTCAAAGGAGGGATGGGGAGGTCACTCTCATCGGAAAAAAGTCCAGGGGACTTGGTCCAAGCTATTCAGGACCTTTCATATAAACTTTCTAGAAGCTATGGCAGTGCTCCTTACCTTAAAGAAAGTCTCCCCGCGTCACTCGATCCACATAAGATTGGTGATGGACAGCGAGGTGGTTGTGAGATGCTTGAATCGACAAGGGTCGAGGTCACCACCTCTCAACCAAGTGATGTTAGCCATTTCCAATTGGCGGAAAAGAAGAAGTGGTACCTGTCGGCATTTCACCTTCAAGGAGTCCGCAATGTGACAGCGGACGCTCTATCCAGGTTGACACCGATAGAGTCGGAATGGTCCTTAGACGCAGGATCATTCTCCTACATTCTGAATCAAGTCCGAGAACTGCAGATAGACCTCTTTGCGACGAAAGACAACAAGAAGTTGCCCCTGTACGTGTCCCCGTACGAGGACCCCTTAGCGGAAGCAGTGGACGCGATGTCCCTCGACTGGAACAGATGGTCCAGGATTTATCTGTTCCTTCCTCACAACCTTCTGTTGAGGGTCCTCAACAAACTGAGATCCTTCAAGGGGGTAGCGGCAATAGTGGCCCACAAGTGGCCGAACAGTATGTGGTTCCCCTTGGCGTTGGAACTACAGATGAAGTTTGTGCCGCTACTACATCCAGTTCTGACCCAGCGAGTCCAGAAGTCGACTGTCTGCGCTTCATTACAGAAAACCCGGACCCTGAGC
>NC_090740.1:88024854-88032354 GCF_036898095.1 Palaemon carinicauda
ATTCTTAGGAAATTCGCTAATGAGTTTTGCAATTGGGAAGTGCAAGTGGGAGCCATTTAACCCTGGACAGGTAGCGTGGCCAAACCCGCCCGTAACAGGTAGAGTGGTGTCATATGTGTTACACTCCCTTTCGGGGGGGTTAACGGGAGGATACCAATTTACAATTTTTTTTTTTTTTTTATAGTTTACTAGTTTAAAGAGTCTACTTTCTACTGGTGTAGGAGAAAAAAAAACTTTGAATATAAAATAACACTCTACTTACATAAATACAAAAATAAGTATAAAAATACAATTTTTCCTAAATAACTTGCACTGGACACTTTAAAATAAAACAATGAACAAAAAACCACTTGGGTGCTGATACTAGAGTCCTGTGTGCACAACTTGGCGTAAAAAAATCGCCGATATCAGCAAAACTGCCAGATCTGTAAAGAAAAGAAAAAGCGGTTAATTTTTGTATACGCTAAATCACTACAAAATATTTGTGTGAAAGGAATGCTATATTTATAGTGGTAATAATTATTATATTTTGATGAATTTTTCCAAAAAGTCATCTACAATGATCCCAGATGATGGCAAAACCTTAGGAATTATATATAGTTAATATAAACTGGGCAAAAGCTTAGTTCAAATGTAACACGTACCATGCGCCATTGACGTAAAAGAAAGGCATATCTAGAAAGAGTACTAATAATTGATGTATATGCAATAAAATGGTAAATAAATAATCTATGATGACCCTAGATGACAGCAAAAAGGTTAAAAATTGTTTTTAGTAAGTATAAACGGGTAAGAAAAATAATTCGTGAAACTTACTACTTGAGTTGGCACTGGTCGCAGGTGTAGTTGACATGGGAGTTACAAACAGGCTTATGGCACTTGCCACACAAAAGCTTGGTCCTGACATTAGAAGAAGAAGGGCAGAGAGGGCATCTGTTGCGCTTCTCACTTCGTTTTGGAGTGTCTGGACTCTCGTCTTCGGGCTCTTGTACCGCAAAAACAGAGCAAATGAGGTAAGTCAAGTCCCTTGGGAGGTACCTCTTGTTTGCGAGTCTTGAAAGTGCTGCATCACGGGCGAGTTCCATGGCCAATTCCGCAGAAAATTGCCTCCTGTTATACAAGGTGTTGTCAGGCAAATTTTGGTGGATAAAAAAGGAATTATTCACAACAAGATTGATAATCCCATAGAAGACACATACGGGCCACCTCCGGGTCTTCCTGCTGCAGGTCAGGGCAGAACATATCTGATCGAACGTGTCAACTCCTCCCTTTGTGGCATTATAAAACATGTGCATGTGACTTTTATGATCCTCAATAACTGTGGGATTGTGATGAACTGTGGAAAGAATCTGGATCCTTTTCGTCGGCTTGACACGTTGGCACAAAACGGTGACCTTGTCCTTGTAATTATATGTGGCAACAGATTCGCCTAATTCCATGGGCGTTGACAGCAACACAGTAGGCAGGTACGGTTTTGGACGAATAGTACCAACTAAATGCATCCCACGTTCACGGAGAGCCTTGGCTAGTGGCAGGGAAGTAAACCAGTTGTCCGTCGTAACAATACGCCCAGCCTTCCTGAAGGGTCGGGTTAGCTCCAACGTGAAGTATTCTCCCAAGGGCGTACTTGTATTGGTAGTTCCCTTGCCCAGGTAGGGAATGGCATTGCACATGTAGAACGTGTCTGCATCACATGCCATAACTAACTTGATGCCATACCTAAGAGAAAAGAAAACAAAATAAAAAAACAATGAATATAAAGAAAACAAAATAAAAGAAACAATAAATATAAAGGAAAAAAATAAAAGAAACAATAAATATAAAGGAAAAAAATAAAAGAAACAATAAATATAAAGAAAACAAAATAAAAGAAACAATAAATATAAAGAAAACAAAATAAAAGAAACAATAAATATAAAGAAAGCAAAACTAGACCTATAAAATTTTTTTAAAAAATTGCATATATATCAAAAAAATTAAAAATATTGCATATATATCTATCTATCATATATATATATATATATATATATATATATATATATATATATATATATATATATATATATATATATATATATATATATATATATATATAAAAATAAATAAAACTTTTTACTTACTTTGCTGGTTTATTCGGGATGTACATCCTGAAACGGCACCGTCCCCTGAAGCCGAGGAGCTGCTCATCCACAGTGAGATGCCCACTGGGTTCATAATTGGCAATGCAATTGGCAATGACCTGGTCCCACAAATTCCTTATGGGAGCAAATTTGTCATGTGTCACACGCTCCTCCCTCGTGGCAATGCTGTCAAAACGTAGGGCCCTCTGAATAAAGGCGAAGCGGCGCTCACTCATGATGCTCCTGTAGAAGGGACATCCTAGAGACTTAGAGAACATCTCTTCCGCTGTCAGATGATTGTCCTTCCGTGCCCCTGTCATGATGAGGATCCCAAGGAAGGCACGTAACTCCATGAGGGTCACATCCTTGAAGGTGGGGTCGTTTTGCCGCTTGTATTTGTTCCGTAGGGTTAGGATTTTGTCATTGGTGTGGATGACCACTTCTGCAAGCATTATATTTGTCAAAAATTTGTCAAACACTTCAGCAGGAGTCCTACACCCGAAGACAGCCATGGTGGGACCAGCACTGTCAAACTGGTCAATCTTCAAGATTGGTGGCATTGTTGGGTTTGGCTCTGAGTGCCACTTCGTGTTGTCCCTAGCCATGTAAGAGTTATCCGGCAACCTCTTCAATGCCACACCTTCTGCAGGGCAAAGAGGTCCTCTCCTCCTTTTCCTACTCCTCATCTCCACGGGACTAAGATGAGGCACAGGAACCGCAGGATACGCTGAAGAAGGCCCAGGAGACGCTGAAGAAGGCCCAGGATACGCTGAAGAAGGCCCAGGATACGCTGAAGAAGGCCCAGGATACGCTGAAGAAGGCACAGGAGACGCTGAAGAAGGCACAGGAGATTCTGCAGGAGTCACAGGAACAACGGAAACAAGACGAACTGCGTGCGAGACAGCAAAATCATGTCTCTCTTCATGCGCTGTTTCCGCTACTTCAGCAGCCAAAAGTTGATCCCCGTTTTCCTCAAGCAGTAAGGTTTCATTGTCGACCAGGTCGTCTTGGATAGTGTCTTCTTCAAAGGTAAGGGTCAAAGGCTCTTCTTCATCACTACTGACGAAAAGGAGCTCCAAAAACTCCTCCTCCTTGAGATATTTCTTCGCCATGCTGAAAATCTGAAAACAGGAAAAAATAGAAAACTAGAAATTACCCTCAAAATCACATTCTTGCTGCTTTCAAAACAAAATGGCGATTGGTACAAGTACCTACACCATTCACTGATATATTCATATAGACACAATTACATTATTTCACTAAATAATAATACAGTAATGTAAAATACAAAATGTTTGCGTATGCGTGACATACCCCTGTTACGGTAACGTGGTTGCTAATATGCAACAATTCCAACTTTGGAGGCCGATATCTGACGAAAGCGTCGGAGTAGAGAAGTGGCGAATGTTTCCTGCGATGAAGCTGGTGAGCAACTAACGGCTCCTGGGTAGACAGGCCAGAGCCTGCAAGGCGTCTATGCGCAGAAACGAAAAAACGAGTTTTTGCGGCGCGTCCCGGCCAAATCCAACACCACGCTACCTATCCAGGGTTAAAAAAAAAAAAAAAAAAACATACTAAGGGATACCAAATCTTGCTATCAACTTTATTTTAAGGCAGATGTACATGAAGTGGACGTTGCAGTTTTCATGGGAATGGCTTCAGGCCAACGAGTAAAGAGGTCGATGATGGTAAACAGGTAACAATGTCCTTGCCATATGGGTACAGTACCTACTATGTCAACAGGAATATCGGCAAACATTAAGGAAAGTTGAGGTCAAGGAAAATTGCCTACTCTTGAATCAGTGTGTCTATGTATTTTTGAAGCTTAGCATGTAGTACAGGCACGGATATAATCCTTAGCATCCTAGGCAATGCCATCCGAAATGAGCTTCGTCTTCACGTATCTGTGCAGTAGCTCTGTGCAAGGGATGTGAAAGATCATGAATGAAATAAAACACCTGCTGGCGCATGGGAGTAGGTATTCATAGTCGTGGTCTACCGGTACTGACTTACCAGAGGAGAGTGGTGGTGAAGTTTTCGAGGGCGGTGTCTTCTCAACAAAAGGATGTGCAGGATATCCTACATGCTGGGTACTCTGGATCTTTTATTGAGGTTCTGTCAAGGCATTATAATTCAATCCCAGGTGAATGGCGGTCAACTAGTTTCTTCACAAGCATCGGGAACAGGATTAATTTTCCCAGGGACGTGGTGAAGTGTGCAATTGTATTCAGTCATGGCTGAGAGATGTTGGCATTGATGGGCTTACCAGACGAGAGACTTTCAATTTAAGGCGTGCACTAGAGGCACAAGGTCCATGCGAATGGAGGGCGTACCTTCTAAGAAGTGGTAAAAGTATTGGACGACCAAATGCACTGCCAGTAATTTGTGTTCAAAGGTATAGTAGCTTTGTTCACCTTGAACAGATTTTTAGTGGAGGAGGTCAATGGTTGGGTCGAGCCATTAACCACCTGGACAAGTACTTCACCAATAGTAATGCTGCTGATATCTGTGGACAGAATTAGAGGGGAATGTGGCACAGGGAAAGAGAAAGCATCAGTAGTTGATAGCGCATTTTCTACATTGCCGAAGGCCGCTTCTTGAAGGGGACTGTTCTTCAGGTCTCTTGGCTTGCCCTTGAGGTCAGTAGAGAGGAACGTGTTGAAGTGTGCAATTGTATTCAGTCATGGCCGAGAGATATCAGCATTGACAGGCTTACCAGACAAGAGACTTTTAATTTAAGGTGTGTACTAGAGGCACATGGTCCGTGCGAAGGGAGATGGGCGCACATTCTAAGAAGTGGTAAAATTATCGGACGACAAGATGCACTCCCAGTGATTTGTGGTCAAAGGTAGAGTAGCTTTGTCCGCCTTGAACAGTTTTCTAGTGAAGAAGGACAATGGCCGGGGCGAGCCATTAACCACCTGGTAAAGTACTTCACCAATTGCAATGCCCTGACATCTGTAGAGAGAATTAGACGGGAATGTGGCACAAGAAAAGAAAAAGCATCAGTAGTTGATAGCACATTCTCTGCATTGCAGAAGGCCGCTTCTTGAAGGGGACTGTTCTTCAGGTCTCTTGGCTTGCCCTTGAGGTTGGCATAGAGGGAGGAAAGAGTGGGTCTGAAGGCTGGCAGGAAATGGTGATAATAGTTGATCATGCCAAGGGCATGGGGAAGTTCTGAACGGCTGCTACATTCTAAGGCAGGGCGTGGATAAATTCAGGAGTGATGAGGTACCCTAAGCATGATACTTAAATGGCGCTGAAAGTATTCTTGTTGTAACGGACTACAAAGCGGTTTTGTTGGAGGCGGTCGAGCACAATGTGTATATGGCGGAGGTGTTCCTTTTTGGAGGAACAGAACAATTATGTCGTTAACATAACATACACAGAAGGGGAGGCTCCTACGATGCCATCCATTTGGCACTGAAAAGTGGCCCCAGCATTATGTGGGCCAAAACAGGAGTAATTGAAGGTGTATGTACCGAAGGTTTTGAAGATACGGGTCTTAGGTATATCTTCCAGATTAATGAGGACCTAATAATACTTCATCAGTAGGTCAAGTGTGGAAAAAAAAATCATCTCTGTATGCAAGTAGGAGGTCATGTCGGCAATATTTGGGAGGGTTTAGTGATATGGTTCTGTTTAAATGATAAGGTGCCTATAATCTCCGCGAGGACGAAGAGAGCCATCTTTCTACAGGATGATTTTTAAGGGTGACGACCATGGGCTTGAGGTTTATGGCAAATAGCCCATTGCTTCCATTTTGGTGAACGTTTGTTTAGCAACTGCAAATGATCTGGTGCCTGACAATTGAATCTGGCGAACACTGTGAGCCCTATTATCTTTTTATAGTGATAAATGTCTGGTTTGGCAGAAACCATGGGCGTTTATCGAAGTTCTGGATGGAAACATCCGGGTATAATTTGAAGAGGCTGGATTAGGCATCCGTGGGTGTACTGATGTGGAGAGCAAGGCTGGAGCGGGCGGGTTGAAAAGATGTGGACGACAATTAAGAATTTGCGTTGATGAGCTGCCGGTGAGTGCCATCAACCAGATGTTGGAAATATGAGAGAAAATCCTTACTGAGGACTCGCAATAGTATATCAGCAATGAAAAACTTCCAATTATATTTGGCGCTTCCAAACAATAATGTGACCTTTTTGTAACTCTGGGTGGGTATTCCAGATCTCTTAGCAGCTATCATATGGACGTCAGCGAACTGAGACAGACTAAATTATGTCATGTCCACCAAAAGCTCGCGTACCCGTACCTACAACGAGTAAAAAAAAAAAAAAATACTAGACCAACACGCAACAAGTCACTTAAAAAATCTGTCCCTCTAGTAATTTTCAAAAATGTTTAATAACATAAAAGAGAATTTATAGAAAACCCTATTACAGTTAGTTGAGAAGTATATATGGATATATATATATATATATATATATATATATATATATATATATATATATATATATATATATATATATATATATATATATATGTACACACACATATATATAAATATATATATATATATATATATATATATATATATATATATATATATATATATATATATATATATATATATATATGAATATATACATATATATATATATATATATATATATATATATATATATATATATATATATATATATATATATATATATATATATATATATATATGTGTGTGTGTGTGTGTGTGTGTGTGTGTGTGTATGTATAAATATATTTCTCAAAACTGTAATCCTATTCAACATGTTTCTTATGTTTCTTCAAAAACTCCCATAAAAAGAAAAAAATGGAAATATAAGAAAATCACTATATCTCCACTAATACACATCACTGACCCTCTTCAGAGTACACAGAAAAGTGAGAAAAGAAGTGGATAGTCACAGTCAATATATGTAAGCATAAGGTTGTTTCCAAATGTCCAACATTGTTGTCAGGAGGATTTCTTACGTCCGTCTAATTTCATCCCCTTCATATACCTTTTTCTTGACCCTTTTCTGTCTCTCTCCACTCATTTTCTCATTTTACTGTACATCGTGAAGAGGGCCAATATGTATCAGGTCGAAATATAGTGAGTTAAATAGCTTTCCTTTGTTTCTTGTAACTGCGTTTTTAAATATATATATATATATATATATATATATATATATATATATATATATATATAAATATACAGTATATATATATATATATATATATATATATATATATATATATATATATATATATATATGTATATATATATATATATATATATATATATATATATATATATATATATATATATATATATATATATATATATATATATATATATATAAAAGAGAGAGAGAGAGAGAGAGAGAGAGAGAGAGAGAGAGAGAGA
>NC_090740.1:88042354-88044854 GCF_036898095.1 Palaemon carinicauda
CATGATCTTTTGTGCCTGAATTGGTCAAAATTATATAGTAGTGTAGATCCTGTTGTCCCTTTGAGTGAGAATATAGTCAACATAATTGATAGGAGTATCCCTTCTCGTGTGCTAAGGTACCGAGTGAAGGACAAACCGTGGTTCGATGATGATTGTAGAAGAGCTTATTTGTAGAAGCAGGAGGCCTATCATCTTTGGAAGGGTAACAGATCAGATTTGACCTGGAACAACTATACTCAGCTTCGAGCTTTTGCTCAGAGAGTTTATGCCTCAACTGAAAATGAGTACAATTTAACCATAGAAGAAACACCTACTGGTACAACTCAGGAACATGAATGGTGGTCTACCCTTAAATATGCACTATTTGGTGTAGATACAGTTCCTCCTTAACTTAAACCAGATGGCTCAGTCACTCACTGTCCAAAGGAAAAGGCAACCCTTTGGGCTGATGTTTTTGACAGTAAACAGAGTAATGAAAAACTTGAACTTCCTTATTCCTGTTTTCCTGAGGCTAAACTAGCTAGTTTAGCTTTTCAATCTCGTGAGATTAAAGCTATTTTAATGGACCTTGATGCTTATGGAGGTGTAGACCCAAATGGCGTTTTTCCTTTGATTTTCTTATAAAGACAGCAGATTTCTTAGCTCCAAAGTTATCTGTATTTTGCGCAAGTTAGCAAAAAGAGGAGCTTTTAGCAATTGTCGGAGAATTGGTAATGTTACTCCTCTATGTAAATGAGTTTGTGGTAGCTCAAGTCCCACTGATTACCGCCCAATTTCCATAACTCCCATATTATCCAAAGTTTTTGAACGTCTTCTGGCAAAACGTCTTAATAGTTTTGCTGAAGGTAATCATCTACTCCCTAGTTTGCAATTTGCTTTCCGTAAAGGCCTTGGAGCATGTGATCCCCTTCTTACAGTCTCCAATACTGTACAGAAATCCCTTGATTGTGAACAGGAATTTCGTATGATTGACGTTGATTTTAGTGCTGCCTTTGACCGTGTTAATCATGAGGCCCTTGTTTTCAAACTGAAACAGTTGGGAGTGGGTGGGTCGTTTCTTAGCATTATTATTGATTTTTTATGTAGTAGATCTCAAAGAGTTGTTGTTGATGGGCACCATAGTGAGTATAGGAATATGATATCCAGTGTTCCACAGGGTAGTGTTCTTGGCCCATTACCTTTGGTTTGGCTTAGAAAAAAAGCTTGTTGCATATGCAGATGATGCTATTCTCTTTGCATCAATTCCATACCCAGAATGTAGATCTGGGGTTGGTGAATCTCTTAATAGAGATTTAGGTAAAATTAGAGCAAGGTGCAAATTATGGGGTATGAAGTTGAATCCTAACAAAAATCAAAGTATGATTTTAAGTAGGTCAAGAACGGTGGCTCCTAAACATCCGGATCTGAATATTGATAAAGTTTCTTTAAATTTGTATGACTTTTAAAATTTTTAGGTGTGACTCTTGACAGCAAATTTACTTTTGAGAAACACATTAGGTCTGTGTCTTCCTCAATTGCAAAAAAATTTGGGCTTATTGAGAAAGTCTTGCAAGATTTTTGGTGGTCAATTTATTCTGAAGAAGTGTTTTAATTTTTTCATTCTAATTTGTTTTTGAGTATTGTTCTCCTGTTTGGTGTTTATCTTCTGATTCTCATCTTATTTGTTGGACAGAAACTTACGGTCTATTAAATTCCTTATTTCTGATCTAGATTTTAATCTTCGGCACCGTCGTTCAATTAGTTCATTATGTATGTTGCATAAGATTTTTCATAACTCTGACCATCCTTTACATTCAGATCTCCCTGGACAATTCTATCGTGTTCGTAATACTAGGCAGGCAGTTAATTATAATAGCCAGGCCTTCTCCATCATAAGGCTCAACACTACACAATATTCTAGAAGTTTTACCCCATATGTTACCAAGTTGTGGAATAAACTTCCTAATCGAGTAGTTGAATTAGTAGAACTTCAAAAGTTTAAAGATGGAGCAAATGTTTTTATGTTGACTATGTTGACACGATTCCTTTTATAGTTTATATATGATATATCTGTTTTTGACGTTGTTAATAGTTTATATAGGACATATCTGTTTTGACGCTGTTACTGTTTTTAGAATGATATATTGTTAATTTATTCTCATCATTTATCCATATTGTTATTTCCTTTCCTCACTGGGCTATTTTTCCCTATTGAAGCCATTGGGCTTATAGTATCTAGCTTTTCCAACTAGGGTTGTAGCTTTGCCAATAATAATAATAATAATAATAATAATAATAATAATAATAATAATAATACCCATTCACATACTAATAGAATACAAAATGCCTTGTAATACTGCTGATCACAATAAAGGTGTATCTCTCCAACAACTTTCCATATCATTTAGTGCAAAATATAAGGGTTCCCTAAGGTTTTTTAATGTTCATATTTCCTTTCAATTCTTTGCCCCTCATTTTCTAAATCTACACTAATCCATCCTCAACGTAAAGTGACATAATT
>NC_090740.1:88049854-88052354 GCF_036898095.1 Palaemon carinicauda
TGTTGCTCATCTGCTTATATAAACGTGGTAAACATGGATTGCTAAGATATACCGCCTAGCACAGTAAAATATACTGCCTGGCACGGTAAAATATACCGCCTAGCATAGTAAGATATCCTGCCTAGCACGTATTTTTCTATATCTTGCCTTTTAAGCAAATACTTCAATTCATTTTATTATCCAAATTTCTGGGAGGCAAAGACACTTAAACATATAAGACTTTATCTATTCTCTGACTCACCTTTTAGGTCATTATGTATTTTTTTTCTTGAAATAATTCTTCTTAGCAATTATAATTGCTTCCTTGTAGTCTTTTATGATAAAAAATGAAATAAAAGTTTTCTTTATATCATCATTCATCTATATCAAGTTATTACTTCTAACATTCACCCCCAAATTTTCTCTCTCATAAATCATTTTTAATCCATCTACCAATCCATATAAGTAATGTCTACAATCATCAGTCGATCCTCTACATAAAAAAGTACCGGATACTTACCGACTCACTTCTTTCATATTGATAGTCTTCTTTTTTCTACTGCCTCCATCCATTCGAAATATATAGCACTAATGAAAATCATTCTAACATTTAATCAGTTTTTAAGTACAATAATTTCTTCATAGTCTATAAATTCTATAGAGGGTAGAACATGGATTTTTTTTTTAATTACTCAATATCCTATATCACCTAATAAATACCAACCATATTTCAAAGATTTCTAACTTTTCTTACTACATTTTCCTCTTAATTGATTGTGTTCCTATTATATGCAAGATTCTCATACCTACTGTAAGCATCGAATCAAGATGAAACCAGAAACTAAAGTCAAATCATCAATTTTTCATCTAGACAAAACATTATCAAGTACGATTGTTGTATGAATACGGTGGAAAGAGTTTTAATAAAATAAATGGAGCTCCTCTCTTGTAAGATATAAGTATTTTATGTAAATTAAGCAAGACTTTGGTCGAGAATTTCATTGTATTCTTTATTCAAGTAAACATTTGTACATTTACGTTGATTTTTTAAGAATTAACTTTTTATTTCATGTATGTTTGCTACGAAGTCTTACATGGTCTATTTGAGAGTGTTGCAGGATTCGTGCAAGATGGGAACCAGGGCTTAGGTAATGTTCTTTGATATTTTATGAGGTATCGTGCATGCCTGAGAGAGAATATTCAGTAATATGTTCTTTGGAAAATTCTGTAACATGTGCCTTAGAAACATCGAAAAATCTTAGTTGGAAGATCTTATCCTTTTCTTTTTTTTCATATCTCGGGGAAAAGGGTGGGCGGAGCTAACTGACTGAGAGAACCGTTCGGGATAGTAACTCTTGGCAACTTCGATGCTTGCAGAAGCACAACCCCACCCCCCCCCCCCCCCCCCCACCCACCCACTACCACACCTCGATCCTTGAAACTTCTGGAATTAGCCAAATTTATATAAGAGGGGACCCAAGGTTGGGTTAAACTGAGATAGAGATCGACATAACTTCCCTCTCTCCCTCTCTCACGATCGCAGTCCAATGTATAGTTTAAGTGTATCATCTCCTAATTGATGCTGTGCCCCAAGGCAAATCGCGTGTCGAAAAGATACTGTAATTTTGAATTCAATATATTAGGGTGAGTGTTGGCAATATATAAGGTTTTTGGTAATTGGCCCTGTAGGAAGGATAGATTTTGTAACGTGATCTGGTTATCTATTAGTCATGTATTGTTGAGATTTGTTTCAAGCTTTTATATAATTTTTCATTACATAATTTCTTTTCTTAGACTATGGTTTATACAGATAAAATAGTTTTTCTATGATTTTCAGATCGTAAAATTTTTGTCTCAATCTAGGATTTGTTCAGACTTAATTTTTTCCTGTGAATTGTTTTATTATTGTGTAAATTCTTTCAAAACGTTGTAATTTATATAGAATATATTTATTTATATAAAGAGTGTATTATTCCAATCATCGTTATTCTGAACCACTCTCTGTTCGATTCCTGTTAAGAACCACAGTAATTAATTTAATAATACTTAAGATTAATTACCCAGTTTAGTTTGAGTGTACTTAATAGACCTTTGAATAATTTAGGGTTTTATATATTTTTGTCTAGGAGTTATTGAATGGTCTCAGAATTCGTGTATTAATATTTTAAAGTGTATTAGATTTAATGTAAAGGTAAACAAGGTAGTTTGGAATTGAAGAGGTTGGTTAACTTGCCAGTCGTAGTATATATAATATTATATGTTTGGTTCGTAGTCACGAGCCGTAGTATAATCTATATTTATAGTCCTGACTAGGGAGCCATTATCGTATATATATATATATATATATATATATATATATATATATATATATATATATATATATATATATATATATATATATATATATATATATATATATATATTATTATTATGAAGCTGATCAAGTGTAGAGTAAATGCAATAGTTTATTCGTAACCTATTTGTATTTCATTTGTGCATTAAAGAGATGATACCCAGCCCG
>NC_090740.1:88079854-88082354 GCF_036898095.1 Palaemon carinicauda
CTCCAATGCAGTACAGAAATCCCTTGATTGTGGTCGGGAAGTTCGTATGATTGGCCTTGATTTTAGTTCTGCCTTTGACCGTGTTAATCATGAGGCCCTTGTTTTCAAATTGAAACAGTTGGAAGTGGGTGGGTCGTTTCTTAGCATTATTATTGATTTTTAAAGTAGTAGATCTCAAAGAGTTGTTGTTGATGGGCACCATAATGAGTATAGGAATGTGATATCCGGTGTTTCACAGGGTAGTGTTCTTGGCCCATTACTTTTCATATTATATACACATGACATGTGGTTTGGCCTAGAAAATAAGCTTGTTGCATATGCAGATGATGCTACTCTCTTTGCATCAATTCCATCCCCTGAATGTAGATCTGGGGTTGGTGAATCCCTTAATAGAGATTTAGCTAGAATTAGTGCATGGTGCAAATTATGGGGTATGAAGTTGAATCCTAACAAAACTCAAAGTATGATTGTAAGTAGGTCAAGGACGGTGGCTCCTCAACATCCGGATCTCAGTATTGATAATTTTTCTTTAAATTTGTATGACTCTTTCAAAATTTTAGGTGTGATTCTCGACAGCAAATTTACTTTTGAGAAACATATAAGGTCTGTGTCTTCTTCAATTGCACAAACAATTGGCTTATTGAGAAAGTCTTCTAAGATATTCGGTGATCAATCTATTCTGAAGAAGTGTTTTAATTCTTTTATTCTACCTTGTTTTGAGTATTGTTCTCCTGTCTGGTCTTCAGCTGCTGATTTTCATCTTAATTTGTTGGACAGAAACTTACGGTCTATTAAATTTCTTATTCCTGATCTAGATATTAATCTCTGGCACCGTCGTTCAATTAGTTCATTATGCGTGTTGCATAAGATTTTTCATAACTCTGACCATCCTTTACATTCAGATCTCCCTGGACAATTCTATCCTGTTCGTAATACTAGGCAGGCAGTTAATTCTAATAGCCAGGCCTTTTCCATCGTAAGACTCAATACTACGCAGTACTCTAGAAGTTTTATTCCAGCTGTTACCAAGTTGTGGAATGATCTTCCTAATCAGGTTGTTGAATCAGTAGAACTTCAAAAGTTCAAAGTTGGAGCATATGCTTTTTTGTTGACCAGGCGGACAAGAGTCTTTTTATAGTTTATATATGACATATTTATTTATGACGTTGTTAATAGTTTATATATGACATATCTCTTTTGACATTACTTTTTTTAGAATGTTAATTTGTTTTCTTCAGTTATTTATTTATTTATTTCCTTTCCTCACTGGGCTATTTTTCCCCATTGGAGTCCCTGGGCTTATAGCATCTTGCTTTTCCAATTAGGGTTGTAGCTTGGATAGTAATAATATATATATATATATATATATATATATATATATATATATATATATATATATATATATATATATATATATATATATATATATACAGTATATATATATATATATATATATATATATATATATATATATATATATATATATATATATATATATATATATATATATATATATATATATATATATAAATTTCTACCTCATACCTGGGATCGAACGCTAGCCCCTTCTAATGAAAGGCCAGGTCGAAACCAACCATGTCACGAGAGCCCATAAAGGAAACTGGAACCTGACCGCTACCAGCTGTCCGAGGATTTACCTGGCGAGACATCAGTCTCTTACCAGCGAGTTTTACCCAATTTCCCGGGCCTGGCCTGGCCTTTCATTAGAATGGGCTAGCGTTCGATCCCAGGTATGAGGTAGAAATATATTTCTATTCGAACACGATGTTGTGTTGATATTAATCCATATTGACTCATTAGGGGTAATTTGAATGAATTACTACCAATTGTGTCACGTGGTGGCCCGGGAATTGGGTAAAACTCGCTGGTAAAAGACTGATGTCTCGCCAGGTAAATCCTCGGACAGCTGGTAGCGGTCAGGTGCCAGTTTCCTTTATGGGCTCTCGTGACATGGTTGGTTTCGACCTGGCCTTTCATTAGAAGGGGCTAGCGTTCGATCCCAGGTATGAGGTAGAAATTTATTTCTATTCGAACACGATGTTGTGTTGATATTAATCCATATTGACTCATTAGGGGTAATTTGAATGAATTACTACCAATTGTGTCACGTGGTGGCCCGGGAAATTGGGTAAAACTCGCTGGTAAGAGACTGATGTCTCGCCAGGTAAATCCTCGGACAGCTGGTAGCGGTCAGGTTCCAGTTTCCTTTATGGGCTCTCGTGACATGGTTGGTTTCGACCTGGCCTTTCATTAGAAGGGGCTAGCGTTCGATCCCAGGTATGAGGTAGAAATTTATTTCTATTCGAACACGATGTTGTGTTGATATTAATCCATATTGACTCATTAGGGGTAATTTGAATGAATTACTACCAATTGTGTCACGTGGTGGCCCGGGAAATTGGGTAAAACTCGCTGGTAAGAGACTGATGTCTCGCCAGGTAAATCCTCGGACAGCTGGTAGCGGTCAGGTTCCAGTTTC
>NC_090740.1:88097354-88104854 GCF_036898095.1 Palaemon carinicauda
GTCGTTTGGTCCTAGTACTTCATGCATGATTTTGGTTTTTCCGAGTGTAATAAAATTTTATTGAAGCTTTAGGCTATGTTTTATACATTTAAGATTGTGTGGAATATTTCCAAGATAGTATACGAGTGAGTTTCGGTGATTTAGGTAATCGATTCTCTTAGTGCCTAGGCTAAGCTGCTTATGGAGCCTTAGTATACTTTCTCATACTCTCCGGTTGCTTTCTTTTCTTCGGAGAAGGTATGCAATCCCTTTCCCTCTGTTTAAGTCTTGGGCTTATCCCTAAGTGGTTTTTTTCCGAATTAATTTTCGATAAAACTATACTGGGGTGTTACTGTACCTTCCAGTTCCAGTAAGTCTGGTTCAAAGAGGGACAGAACAATAGAGTTTTTAGTCTGAGTCTGTGCTTGTCTGGCTTGGGGTAGAGTCTCCCCCGCTGGCCTGACACAGACAAAGGTGGCTTAGCCTCCTTAGGTCACTACCGAAGGTTTCTGGGGATATGATTCCTTCTTTTGTGATCTACCAGACTAGTCCTTGTTGCTGTTTTCGGGGGAGGATAAGTTTCTTTCCCTGGGAGTGGCAACACCTTCCTTGCTTTGGTGCTCTGGGAGCTGGCAAGTATTGCTGGCCTGCCCCCTTAGATCTCCCTTAGGCTAAGATAAGTTTCTTGGCTGCGGGTGATCCGTCACTAAAGCAAGGTTGGTAGGACCTTCTTTTGTCCCTTCCCCCTCTATCTCCGTAATGGCCTAGCCATTACAGTACTGTACGTCGTTCTACATCTGGACCTAGTATAGGTTAGGATGTGGAATTGATTCAGCCCCCTACCGGCCGGCAGAGCTGCCGGCCGGCAAGGGTGTTATATTTTGAGTGCTGCCCGGACCTCCCTTGGTCCCTTATCCATGCCTGCCTGTAGAGCCAGACGGCATTGGCCAGGAAGCCTGAATTAGATTCTCCCCTTCCTTATATCCACTCTTTCGGATTGCCGGGCTTGGAGGTAGTGTACACTCTTATCCCGGCATCACTCCTATTTTTCTTCTAGTGCTGTACCCGACCCGGCTGCCGGCCTATGAGGCCGGCAGCCGGGCAGGTGTAGTCCTCTGGTTCTTTTGCTGCCGGCTGGCATCGGTCCTGTACCTTTGCCGGCCGGCTAATGTCAGCCCTTGTCTGCCGGTCACCAAGAGTGTGGCCAGCAGCTGGGTACTACCTTGTGTAGTTTCCGGCCGGCAGCCATTGCCGACCTACATTGGCTGTTGCCGGCCGGCAATTGCTGCCGACCGGCACATGCATTTGAACCAGAGTTCTGCCGCCTTAAAGCTGTTAAGTAGTATACTTTAAAGCTAGTTATGGTGTGTGTCGGCCGGCAGGTGCCGGGCGGCACGTATCCTCCTATACTGTACTAGTATTCTTCAGTATAACATATACAGTAAGAGGAAAACTATAGTATGGGTTTTGGTACAGCACTGTGTGTTCTGACACTTTTGTGTTTTCTTGCACAGTCCTTTGCTGTTGCCCTACAGATAGGTAAGTGAGTTCTTTCCTGTCTATTATCCAGGATTTTAAAATCATTGCTTAGGTGTGAGCTCCACCTGTTTCCTCTGGAAACTTTGCATTGGTTACTCTAGAAGAGATTAACCATTTGATTTTATTATCTGGAAGGCTGCAACAATGGGTTGTTAGGGAAACACAAGTGTGTGTCTTTCCTTTCTGAATTGTTATGCTATACTATGCATATCCAGTGATACATAGTTCACTTGATACTCATGGAAATTTCTTCTCTTTACAAAAGGACCCTCCAAAGTGCGGAAGTGCTTTCTGCAATGTCCGCAGCAAGAACCTCTGCGGACATGAGTTTTGTAGGAGACACGCATCAAGCGCTGTCTCCAAGAATGATCTCCGGTATTGGGACCCTCAGGTATGTACTGTGTGCACTAACCTGATTACTGAGGCCTTTGATTCCCCTAAGACGGTGAAATCAAGGGATATAGCTAGGAAGAAGCTTCGTACCTGGGTAAGGGGCTTCCAAAAGAACACTTCTGGCCCTTATCTTCCAAGTGAGAAGATGAGGGTGTATCTTTTCCCTAAGGCATCAGCTGATGCAGTGATTCCCCAGCCTCAAGAGGAGATCCCCCAAGTTCAGATCCAGGTGGATGCTGAAGTCGCGGTCGCGATGCAAGACATCCAGTTAGATGACAGGATGTCTGATGTGGACGAGTGTCTGGAGGAAGAGCTCCTGGCAGAAGCCCAGGATGAAGTTCAAGCCCCAGACGTTGTAGAGGTAGAGGTCGACGAGGTGTCGGCTACTCCGGTTCAGATTCCGGAGCCTATTCCCTCAACATCGGCCAGTCTCCCAGTAGAGCTGGGACAGGCACTCTCTTCTATTGTTGGAATGATCCAACAAATGCAGAAGGAGAATCAGGAGAAGGCGGCTGCAATGGAACTGCGAATGCAGTGCCTTGCAGAATCACATGGGCCCCAGAAAATGCTCAATGTGAAAGACCTTCTCTTGTGCTCAGATGCTAACCCATTGAGGTATGCTGAGCACATGCCGATGACGACTGGAAAGATAGTCATCTCGGATAAGCTGGGCTCAGTTCCCCTGGAGGAGGTGGAATTCTGGCCCAGCAAGGCATCATATCCAGACTGTTATGTCCGGCTGAGGAAGGAACCAGCTTCAAAGGAGGAGACAGAGCCGAAGTATGTCATAGTGATGGACCATGCTAAGGCTCAAGCTCTACTTTCATCCTCGATGAAAGAGAGGGGCTTCTCTAACTCAAAGGTAGCCCCATTGAACAGGAAGCTCCCTTCCTTTGTGTCCTCGCCTACTAGAGCCTTCCCCTTTTTACAGAAAGGGTTTGCGGCTGTACTAAAAGCAGTCGAGGCCGGCAAGCCTTGCCCCTCCCTAGAGGAGTGTAAACCCTTGTCGCTGGCCCTGCCTATGGACCACAAAGACTGGAAGGACGTCCATCTTACGTTCTCAGTTGGAAAGTTGGAGGCTTGGACCTCCCTAAGCTGTCTGACTTTCTTTTGCGAAGAGAGTTCGAGACAAAAGAAAGACTGGCTGCCTCAATGTCTCTTCAGACTACTCTCGAGACGATGGCAAGTGACCCCAAGGTCCATGAAATGTTCATGGTGGTGGCCAAGACTCATCTGGTCACAGTGACGAAGGACCTTTATGGCTTCGTCAAGGCAAGGAGAGCTTGTAGGGAGTTCGTGTTCACCTCGGCTACGGTGAGGCACGAGCCAAGGAAACTAATCTCCTCCAACATTTGGGGAAAAGACCTTTTCCCTACCGACTTGGTCAAAGAAGTTGTTTTTAAGGCCGCCTTAGAGAATAGAAACCTTCTCCAGAAGTGGGGCCTGGCTATCAAAAGAAAGTCTTCCCCGGATGAGGGTCCTCAACCAAAGAGGAAGACTATGAGGACTAGGCTACCGTCTCGGCCAGCCAAGCCTCTTAGACAGCAACAGCAACTGCAATTGCCATTGCCCCCAGTGCCCCAGATCGTGGCACAAACCCCGACCACTTTTCAGTGGGTACCCCAGGCCGTGTCGACACAGTCCACGGCATTCACCCCAGCGTTCGAAGGGCAGTCTACTTCCTTTTGAGCAAAGCCTAGAAGAGCAGCCAGAGGCTCGTCTAGACGCCCCTCAAAGGGAAGGGGATTCAGGGGTGGTCGTGGTCAGGAAGGCAAGACCTCAAGACGGCAGTCCAAGTGAGGTGATACCGGTAGGAGGGAGACTTCTGAAATTTCGGGATCGGTGGACCTTCAATCCCTGGGCCCACAGCCTACTCAAGAATGGACTAGGCTGGAGCTGGTACAGCACTCCACCCCCGTGCCTTCGGTTTTTCCAACACTCCACCCCCGTTCTGGAGGAGTACGTTCAAGAACTGTTGGAGAAAAAAGGTGATCCGAAGGGTGAAGCCCATCAATTTCTAAGGGAGGCTGTTTTGTGTTCCCAAGAAAGACTCGGAAAAGCTCAGAGTCATTCTGGACTTGTCGCCACTCAACAAGTTCATAGTGAATTGCAAATTCAAAATGCTAACACTGCAACACATAAGGACCTTACTGCCCAAGAGGGCATATTCCGTCTCTATAGACTTGTCAGACGCCTATTGGCACATTCCAATCAGCCATCGACTCTCCCCCTACCTAGGGTTCAGGCTACAACGAAGACTATACGCCTTCGGAGCCATGCCATTCGGGCTAAACATAGCCCCAAGGATTTTTACGAAGCTTGCGAGCGTAGCTCTCAAACAATTACGCCTAAAGGGAATTCAGGTAGTAGCCTACCTGGACGACTGGTTGGTGTGGGCAGCATCCGAGACAGAATGCTTGCAAGCTTCCAGTCAAGTGATCCAGTTCCTAGAGTACCTAGGCTTCAAGATCAACAGAAAAAAGTCTCGACTTTCTCCATCTCAAAAGTTCCAGTGGCTGGGAATCCACTGGGACCTTTTGTCACACCGTTTCTCCATCCCGGCGAAGAAAAGGAAGGAGATAGCGCGTTCTGTCAAGAGACTTCTAGTTTGGAGAAGTTATGCATCAAACGCGCAAAGAGATCTGAGAAGACCAGCCGCTTCAGCTAAGTACTCTTCTCAGGCCTTGGTCCAAAGCCAGACATCTAAAGAAGTCGGTTCTTCTTCAGCCACCTCCCCCGTCGGTAACGATTCACTCAGACGCCTCGAAGGAGGGATGGGGAGGTCACTCTCATCGGAAAAAAGTCCAGGGGACTTGGTCCAAGCTATTCAAGACCTTTCACATAAAACTTTCTTGAAGCTATGGCAGTGCTCCTTACCTTAAAGAAAGTCTCCCCGCGTCACTCGATCCACATAAGGTTGGTGATGGACAGCGAGGTAGTTGTGAGATGCTTGAATCGACAAGGATCGAGGTCACCACCTCTCAACCAGGTGATGTTGGCCATCTTCCGATTGGCGGAAAAAAAGAAGTGGTACCTGTCGGCAGTTCACCTTCAAGGAGTCCGCAATGTGACGGCGGACGCTCTATCCAGGTTCACACCGATAAAGTCGGAATGGTCCTTAGACGCAGGATCATTCTCCTTCATTCTGAATCAAGTCTCAGAACTGCAGATAGACCTCTTTGCGACGAAAGACAACAAGAAGTTGCCACTGTATGTGCCCCGTACGAGGACCCCTCGACTAGAACAGATGGTTCAAGATTTATCTGTTCCCTCCTCACAACCTTCTGTTGAAGGTCCTCAACAAACTGAGATCCTTCAAGGGGTAGCGGCAATAGTGGCCCACAAGTGGCCGAACAGCGTGTGGTTCCCCCTGGCATTGGAACTGTAGCTGAAGTTTGTACCGCTACCAGATCCAGTTCTGACCCAGCGAGTCCAGAAGTCAACTGTCTGCGCTTCATTACAGAAAACCCGGACCCTGCAGCTCATGATTTTCTCTTCCTAGCGGTGAGAAAGCGTCTCGGGATTTCGAAAGCCAGCATAGACTTCCTTGAGGAATATAAGTGCAAATCTACTAGAAGGCAATATGAGTCATCTTGGAGAAAATGGGTAGCCTTTTGTCAAGGCGAAGAATCCGCAGGAGATCTTGACAGACTTCTGCTTATCTTTCTTCTCCACCTCCATGGTCAAGGATTGGCAGCTAACACGATTTCAGCGTGTAAGTCTGTTTTGACAAGACCCATTCTATATGCCTTCCAGGTCGACCTAGGTAACGAGATCTTTAATAAAGTCCCGAAAGCCTGCGCTAGGCTCAGACCTTCAGCACCTCCAAAGCCCATTTCATGGTCTTTAGACAAGTTCTTCATTTCGCTTCTCTGTTGAGCAATGAAGAGTGTGCGTTAAAGGATTTGACACAAAAAGTTATTTTCCTATTTGCACTCGCGTCCGGGGCCAGGGTTAGTGAGATTGTAGCCCTCTAGAGAGAGGCAGGTCGTGTTCAGTTCCTGGATGGGGGAGAACTGAACCTGTTTCCGGATCCTACGTTTCTCGCCAAGAATGAGTTACCCACCAACAGGTGGGGTCCCTGGAGAATCTGCCCTCTGAAAGAAGATGCATCTCTATGTCCAGTAGAATGCCTAAAGGTCTATCTTCATAGAACTTCAGACTTCAAGGGTGGTCAACTATTCAGGGGAGAAACATCAGGCTCAAAATTATCTCTGAATCAACTCAGAGCGAAAATCACATATTTTATTCGCAGAGCGGATCCTGACAGTACACCCGCAGGTCACGATCCGAGGAAAGTTGCCTCATCCTTAAATTTCTTTAATTGTATGGATTTTGAACATCTCCGTTCATACACTGGCTGGAAGTCTTCCAGAGTGTTCTTTCGCCACTATGCGAAGCAAGTAGAGGAACTAAAGAGATCTGTGGTAGCAGTGGGTCGCGTCGTTAACCCTACTGTTTAACTCTGCGAGGAACAGTGGTCTTAATTAGGACGATTAATTCCAGGGTGAGTGTGTAGTTACATACTGTACTACAAACTAAGTGAGGGCACTGTGTTGCCCATGTAGACTGTTCCATTTCCGAAGGTGAACTTAGCATAAGTGCAGACATGTGTGCCGAGCGTTTCTAACGCTAATGTCATTGATTTGTAATACAGACTTTTATGACTTTGATACCTCGGTATCTTAAAAGTGGCATTTAATGTTTTTTCTTTCAGACAAACAAGTTCTGTTTACTATCATACTTATGCTTAAAGTTTTGGGTTATCCTCTTCTTATGTATATATATATATATAATTGTGGTTAACCTGTCTATTTATTGCAGTCAATAAACTGGTTCTTGAGAACCTTGGGTCTCCTTCACCTGTGTCAATTTATCGGTATAATTGAGCATTCATTCTATGTACCTTATCTGGAATAATTCTAATAGAATTGTTCCTTTATGCAAGCTATGTTGCATTGGTTTTCCTCCTATGCGGATATAAAACCTTTGTCCAATACAAGTATTGTGCGGAGAACTGGTCGATATTTCATATTGACGCAGTGATTCTTTACAAACTATGCTTTACTTAATATAGGGCGAGATCACTATATTAGCTTGCCTGGTATTCATACATAGGTATATGTACTCTTCGAGACTTTTCCAGAGTCTAGTAGGACTCTTCCCTGTAGGAGGCAGGAAGCTCTAACATGGTTTATAGTTAGTTGAAAAGATGTATAACGGTAACATCTTAGGTCTCTAGGTCTAGTCGACCGGGAAAAATAACATCCGGGGAGTACGGCACGTTCTGAGAATCCACAGATACAGTAATGCTCTGGTATACTTCCATCAGGACGACATGGCTTGAGCCCAAAAAAACGGATTTTGAGCGAAGCGAAAAATCTATTTTTGGGTGAGATGGCCATGTCGTCCTGATGGACCCGCCCTTCCCTTTCTAAGAAAGGGCCGTAGGACCCCTCCCTACATACAGTATCTGTAGCACCTCGTGTACGCTACAAGGAATACAGATGGCGCCAGGATTGGCGCCAGGATTGGCGCCATGCACGCATACGAATCGGAAGATATGTAAAAGTATATATATATATATAT
>NC_090740.1:88124663-88137163 GCF_036898095.1 Palaemon carinicauda
TCAGGATCCGCTCTGCGAATAAAAATATGTGATTTTCGCTCTGAGTTGATTCAGAGATAAATTTGAGCCTGATGTTTCTCCCCTGAATAGTTGACCACCCTTGAAGAGTGAAGTTCTACGAAGATAGACCTTTAGGCATTCTACTGGACATAGAGATGCATCTTCTTTCAGAGGGCATATTCTCCAGGGCCCCCACCTGTTGGTGGGTAACTCATTCTTGGCGAGAAACGTAGGATCCGGAAACATCAGTTCTCCCCCATCTAGGAACTGAACACGACCTGCCTCTCTCTAGAGGGCTACAATCTCACTAACCCTGGCCCCGGATGCGAGAGCAAATAGGAAAATAACTTTTTGTGTCAAATCATTTAACGCACACTCCTCATTGCTCAACAGAGAAGCGAAATGAAGAACTTTGTCTAAAGACCATGAAATGGGCTTTGGAGGTGCTGAAGGTCTGAGCCTAGCGCAGGCTTTCGGAACTTTATTAAAGGTCTCGTTACCGAGGTCGACCTGGAAGGCATATAGAATGGGTCTTGTCAAAGCAGACTTACACGCTGAAATCGTGTTAGCTGCCAACCCTTGACCATGGAGGTGGATGAAGAAAGATAAGCAGAAGTCTGTCGAGATCTCCTGCGGATTTTTCGCCTTGACAAAGGCCACCCATTTTCTCCAAGATGACTCATATTGCTTTCTAGTAGATTTGCACTTATATTCCTCTAGGAAGTCTATGCTGGCTTTCGAAATCCCGAAACGCTTTCTCACCGCTAGGGAGAGAAAATCATGAGCTGCAGGGTCCGGGTTTTCTGTAATGAAGCGCAGACAGTCGACTTCTGAACTCGCTGGGTCAGAACTGGATCTGGTAGCGGTACAAACTTCAGCCGTAGTTCCAATGCCAGGGGGAACCACACGCTGTTCGGCCACTTGTGGGCCACTATTGCCGCTACCCCCTTGAAGGATCTCAGTTTGTTGAGGACCCTCAACAGAAGGTTGTGAGGAAGGAACAGATAAATCCTGGACCATCTGTACCAGACGAGGGACATCGCGTCCACTGCTTCCGCTAAGGGGTCCTCGTACAGGGACACGTACAGGGGCAACTTCTTGTTATCTTTCGTCGCAAAGAGGTCTATCTGCAGTTCAGGGACTTGATTCAGAATGAAGGAGAATGATCCTGCGTCTAAGGACCATTCCGACTCCATCGGTGTGAGCCTGGATAGAGCGTCCGCTGTCACATTGCGGACTCCTTGAAGGTGAACTGCCGACAGGTACCACTTCTTCTTTTCCGCCAATCGGAAGATGGCCAACATCACCTGGTTGAGAGGTGGTGACCTCGATCCTTGTCGATTCAAGCATCTCACAACTACCTCGCTGTCCATCACCAACCTTATGTGGATCGAGTGATGCTGGGAGACTTTCTTTAAGGTAAGGAGCACTGCCATAGCTTCTAGAAAGTTTATGTGAAAGGTCTTGAATAGCTTGGACCAAGTCCCCTGGACTTTTTTCCGATGAGAGTGACCTCCCCATCCCTCCTTTGAGGCGTCTGAGTGAATCGTTACCGACGGGGGAGGTGGCTGAAGAAGAACCGACTTCTTTAGATGTCTGGCTTGGGACCAAGGCCTGAGAAGAGTACGTAGCCGAAGCAGAACTGGTCTTCTCAGATCTCTTCGCACGTTTGATGCATAACTTCTCCAAACTCCGGTTGCATCCTTTAGCTGTGCTTTTAGCACTGGGTCTGACAGAACCCGCTATCTCCTTCCTTTTCTTCGCCGGGATGGAGAAACGGTGTGACATTAGGTCCCAGTGGATTCCCAGCCACTGGAACTTTTGAGATGGAGAAAGTCGAGACTTTTTTCTGTTGATCTTGAAGCCTAGATACTCTAGGAACTGGATCACTTGACTGGAAGCCTGCAAGCATTCTGTCTCGGATGCTGCCCACACCAACCAGTCGTCCAGGTAGGTCGGGGTTTGTGCCACCAACTGGGGCACTGAAGGCAATGGCAATTGCAGTTGCTGTTGCTGTTTCAGAGGCTTGGCTGGTCGAGACGGTAGCCTAGTCCTCATAGTCTTCCTCTTTGGTTGAGGACCCTCATCCGGGGAAGACTTTCTTTTGTTAGCAAGGCCCCACTTCTGGAGAAAGTTTTTATTCTCCGTGGCGGCCATATCAACAACTTCTTTGACCAATTCGGTAGGGAAAAGGTCTTTGCCCCAAATGTTTAAGGAGATTAGCTTCCTTGGCTCGTGCCTCACCGTAGCCGAGGTGAACACGAACTCCCTACAAGCTCTCCTAGCCCTGACGAAGCCATAAAGATCCTTCGTCACTGTCGCCAGATGAGTCTTGGCCACTACCATGAACATTTCATGGACTTTGGGGTCACTTGCCATCGTCTCAAGAGTAGTCTGAAGAGACATTGAGGCAGCCAGTCTTTCTTTTGTCTCGAGCTCTCTCCGCAAAAGAAAGTCAGACAGCTTAGGGAGGTCCTCGCCGAACTGACGTCCGGCAATATCAGCCTCCAACTTCCCAACTGAGAAGGTAAGATGGACATCCTTCCAGTCCTTGTGGTCCATATGCAGGGCCAGCGACAAGGGTTTACACTCCTCCAGGGAGGGGCAAGGCTGGCCGGCCTCGACTGCTTTTAGAACAGCCGCAAACCCTTTCTGTGAAAAGGGGAAGGCTCTAGCAGGAGAGGACACAAAGGAAGGGAGCTTCTTACTCAATGCAGCTACCTTTGAGTTCGAGAAGCCCCTCTCTTCCATCGAGGATGAAAGCAAAGCTTGAACCTTAGCATGGTCCATCACTATGACCTCCTTCGGCTCTGTCTCCTCCTTTGAAGCTAGTTCCTTCCTCAGCCGGACATAACAGTCCGGATATGACCCATTGCTGGGCCAGAATTCCACCTCCTCTAGGGGAACTGAGCCCAACTTATCCGAGATGACGATCTTTCCAGTCGTCATCGGCATGTGCTCAGCATACCTCCATGGGTTAGCATCTGAGCACAAGGGAAGGTCTTTCACATTGAGCCTTTTCTGGGGCCCATGTGATGCTGCAAGTCTCTGCATCTGCAGTTCCATTGCAGCCGCCTTCTCCTGATTCTCCTTCTGCATTTGTTGGATCATTCCAACAATGGAGGAGAGGGCCTGTCCCAGCTCTACTGGGAGAGCGGCCGATGTTGAGGGAATAGGCTCCGGGATCTGAACCGGAGTAGCCGACATCTTGTCGACCTCTTCCTCTACAACATCTGGGGCTTGAACTTCATCCTGGGCTTCTGCCAGGAGGTGTTCTTCCAGACGCTCGTCCACGTCAGACATCCTGTCATCCTACTGGATGTCTTGCATAGCGACTGCGACTTCAGCATCCACCTGGATCTGAACTTGGGGGATCTCCTCTTGAGGCTGGGGAAACACTGCATCAGCTGATGCCCTAGGGAAAAGATACGCCCTCATCTTCTCACTTGGAAGATAAGGTCAAGAGGTGTTCTTCTGGAAGCCCCTTACCCAGGTACGAAGCTTCTCCCTTGCTATATCCCTTGATTCTGCCGTCCTAGGGGAATCAAAGGCCTCAGTAATCAGGTTAGTGCACACTGTACATACCTGAGGGTCCCAATACTGGAGATCACCCTTGGAGACAGCGCATGCTGCGTGCCTCCTACAAAACTCATGTCCGCAGAGGTTCTTACTGCGGACTTTGCAGAAAACACTTCCGCACTTCGGAGGGTCCTCCTGTAAAGAGAAGAAATTTCCATGAGTATCAAGTGAACTATGTATCACTGGATATGCATAGTTTAGCATAACAATTCAGAAAGGAAAGACACACACTTGTGTTTCCTTCACAACCAATTGTTGCAGCCTTCCAGATAATAAAATCGTATGGTTAATCTCTTCTAGAATAACCAATGAAAAGTTTCCAGAGGAAACAGGTTTAGCTCACACCTAGGCAATGATTTTAAAATCCTGGATAATAGACAAGAAAGAACTCACTTTCTTATCTGTAAGGCAACACCAAAGGGCTGTGCAAGACAACACAAAAGTGTTAGAACACACAGTGCTGTACCAAAACTTATACTATAGTTTTCCTCTTACGGTATATGTTATACTGAAGAATACTGGTACAGTATAGAAGGTTATGTGCCGGCCGGCACACACCATAACTAGCTTTAAAGTATACTACTTAACAGCTATAAGGCGGCAGAACGCGGCTACACAAGGTAGCACCCGGCTGCCGTCCACACTCTTGGCGACCGGCAGACAAGGGCTGACATTAGCCGGCCGGCAGAGGTACACAACCGATGCCAGCCAGCAGCAAAAGAACCAGAGGACTACGACTGCCCGGCTGCCGGCCTCATAGGCCGGCAGCCGGGTTGGGTACAGCACTAGAAGAAAACAGAATGGATGCCGGGATAAGAGCGTAAACAACCTCCAAGCCCGGCAATTCGAAAGAGTGCATATAAGGAAGGGGAGAATCTAATTCAGGCTTCCTGACCAATGCCGTCTGACTCACAGGCAGGCATGGATGAGGGACCAAGGGAGGTCCGGGCAGCACTCAAGCAGAAGACCCTTGCCGGCCGGCAGACTCTGCCGGCCGGCAAAGGACTGAGTCAATTCCACATCCTAACCTATCCTAGGTCCAGATGTAGAATGACGTACAGTACTGTAATGGCTAGGCCATTACGGAGATAGAGGGGGAAGAGACAAAAGAGGGTCCTACCAACCTTGCTTTAGTGAAGGATCACCCGCAGCCAAGGAAACTCATCTTAGCCTAAGGGAGATCCAAGGAGGGAGGCCAGCAATACTTGCCAGCTCCCAAAGAACCAAAGTAAGGAAGGTGTTGCTACTCCCAGGGAAAGAATCTTATCCTCCCCCGAGAACAGCAACAAGGACTAGTCTGCTGGATCACAAAAGAAGGAATCATCTCGTACAGAAACCTTCGGTAGTGACCTAAGGAGGCTAAGCCTCCTATGTCTGTGTCAGGCCAGTGAGGGAGACTCTACCCCAAGCCAGACGAACACAGACTCAGACTAAAAACTCTGTTGTTCTGTCCCACTCTGAAACCAGACTTACTGGAACAGGAAGGTACAGTAACACCCCAGTATAGTTTTATCGAAAGTTAATTCAGATAAACCACTTAGGGATAAGCCCAAGGCTTAAACAGAGGGAAAGGGATTGCATAACTTCTCCGAAGAAAAGAAAGCAACCGGGGAGTATGAGAAAGTATACTAAGGCTCCATAAGCAACTTAGCCTAGGCACCAAGAGAATCGATTACCTAAATCACCGAAACTCACTCGTATACTATCTTGGAAATATTCAACATAATCTTAAATGTATAAAAAACAGCCTAAAGCTTCAATAAAATTTTAATACACTCGGAAAACCAAAATCATGCAGAAAGTACTAGGACCAAACGACTAGGCTACAAGGCCTAGCGTAGGCCAGAGTTGGCGAATACTTCGCTAAAATAATACTAAAGCACTAAAGGAAATCCTATGTAACGCTAAATAGCTAAAATTTATTAAAGCAAAACAACCGGGAATGTCGCTCTGGCTAACAAAAACACATACCTAGCGAGCGACAGCGTCCATGACGCCTCCGGTAGGCTACGGCTCTTGTAACAAAGATTAAACCTATTATGTCGTCCTGATGGAAGTATACCAGAGCATTACTGTATCTGTGGATTCTCAGAACGTGCCGTACTCCCCAGAGGTAATTTTTCCCCAGTCAACTAGACCTAGAGACCTAAGATGTTACCGTTATACATCTTTTCAACTAACCATAAACCATGTTAGAGCTTCCTGCCCCCTACAGGGAAGAGTCCTACTAGACTCTGGAAAAGTCTCGAAGAGTACATATACCTATGTATGAATACCAGGCAAGCTAATATAGTGGTCTCACCCTATATTAAGTAAAGCATAGTTTGTAAAGAACCACTGTGTCAATATGAAATATCGACCAGTTCTCCGCACAATACTTGTATTGGACAAAGGTTTATATCCGCATAAGAGGAAACTTGTAAAACCGCCACCGTCCCCTTCTGGGACGGAATCCTCCCGTTAAGGGAAAGCATAAACCAATGCAACATAGCTTGCATAAAGGAACAATTCTATTAGAATTATCCCAGATGAAGTACATAGAATGAATGCACAATTATACCAATAAATTGACACAGGTGAAGGAGACGTAAGGTTCTCAAGAACAAGTTTATTGACAAACTATAAATAGACAGGTTAACAACAATATATATATATATATATATATATATATATATATATATATATATATATATATATATATATATATATATATATATATATATATATATATATATATATATATATATATATATATATAAGAAGAGGATAAACCAAAACTTTTAGCATAAGTATGATAGTAAACAGAACTTGTTTATCTGAAAGAAAAACATTATTGCCACTTTTAAGATACCGAGGTATCAAAGTCATAAAAGTCTGTATTACAAATCAATCACATTAGCGTTAGAAAACGCTCGGCACACATGTCTGCACTCATGCTAGGTTCACCTTTGGAAATGGAACAGTCTACGTGGGCAACTTAGTACCCCCACTTAGTTTGTAGTACCGTATGTAACTACACACTCACCCTGGAATTAATCGTCCCAATTAAAACCACTGTTCCTCGCAGAGTTAAACAGTAGGGTTAACGACGCGACCCACTGCTACCACAGATCTCTTTAGTTCCTCTACTTGCTTCGCATAGTGGTGAAAGAACACTCTGGAAGACTTCCAGCCAGTGTATGAACGGAGATGTTCAAAATCCATACAATTAAAAAAATTTAAGGATGAGGCAACTTTCCTCGGATCGTGACCTGCGGGTGTACTGTCAGGATCCGCTCTGCGAATAAAATATGTGATTTTCGCTCTGAGTTGATTCAGAGATAAATTTGAGCCTGATGTTTCTCCCCTGAATAGTTGACCACCCTTGAAGAGTGAAGTTCTACGAAGATAGACCTTTAGGCATTCTACTGGACATAGAGATGCATCTTCTTTCAGAGGGCATATTCTCCAGGGCCCCCACCTGTTGGTGGGTAACTCATTCTTGGCGAGAAACGTAGGATCCGGAAACAGGTTCAGTTCTCCCCCATCTAGGAACTGAACACGACCTGCCTCTCTCGAGAGGGCTACAATCTCACTAACCCTGGCCCCGGATGCGAGAGCAAATAGGAAAATAACTTTTTGTGTCAAATCATTTAACGCACACTCCTCATTGCTCAACAGAGAAGCGAAATGAAGAACTTTGTCTAAAGACCATGAAATGGGCTTTGGAGGTGCTGAAGGTCTGAGCCTAGCGCAGGCTTTCGGAACTTTATTAAAGGTCTCGTTACCGAGGTCGACCTGGAAGGCATATAGAATGGGTCTTGTCAAAGCAGACTTACACGCCGAAATCGTGTTAGCTGCCAACCCTTGACCATGGAGGTGGATGAAGAAAGATAAGCAGAAGTCTGTCGAGATCTCCTGCGGATTTTTCGCCTTGACAAAGGCCACCCATTTTCTCCAAGATGACTCATATTGCTTTCTAGTAGATTTGCACTTATATTCCTCTAGGAAGTCTATGCTGGCTTTCGAAATCCCGAAACGCTTTCTCACCGCTAGGGAGAGAAAATCATGAGCTGCAGGGTCCGGGTTTTCTGTAATGAAGCGCAGACAGTCGACTTCTGAACTCGCTGGGTCAGAACTGGATCTGGTAGCGGTACAAACTTCAGCCGTAGTTCCAATGCCAGGGGGAACCACACGCTGTTCGGCCACTTGTGGGCCACTATTGCCGCTACCCCCTTGAAGGATCTCAGTTTGTTGAGGACCCTCAACAGAAGGTTGTGAGGAAGGAACAGATAAATCCTGGACCATCTGTACCAGACGAGGGACATCGCGTCCACTGCTTCCGCTAAGGGGTCCTCGTACAGGGACACGTACAGGGGCAACTTCTTGTTATCTTTCGTTGCAAAGAGGTCTATCTGCAGTTCAGGGACTTGATTCAGAATGAAGGAGAATGATCCTGCGTCTAAGGACCATTCCGACTCCATCGGTGTGAGCCTGGATAGAGCGTCCGCTGTCACATTGCGGACTCCTTGAAGGTGAACTGCCGACAGGTACCACTTCTTCTTTTCCGCCAATCGGAAGATGGCCAACATCACCTGGTTGAGAGGTGGTGACCTCGATCCTTGTCGATTCAAGCATCTCACAACTACCTCGCTGTCCATCACCAACCTTATGTGGATCGAGTGATGCTGGGAGACTTTCTTTAAGGTAAGGAGCACTGCCATAGCTTCTAGAAAGTTTATGTGAAAGGTCTTGAATAGCTTGGACCAAGTCCCCTGGACTTTTTTCCGATGAGAGTGACCTCCCCATTCCTCCTTTGAGGCGTCTGAGTGAATCGTTACCGACGGGGGAGGTGGCTGAAGAAGAACCGACTTCTTTAGATGTCTGGCTTGGGACCAAGGCCTGAAAAGAGTACGTAGCCGAAGCAGAACTGGTCTTCTCAGATCTCTTCGCACGTTTGATGCATAACTTCTCCAAACTCCGGTTGCATCCTTTAGCTGTGCTTTTAGCACTGGGTCTGACAGAACCCGCTATCTCCTTCCTTTTCTTCGCCGGGATGGAGAAACGGTGTGACATTAGGTCCCAGTGGATTCCCAGCCACTGGAACTTTTGAGATGGAGAAAGTCGAGACTTTTTTCTGTTGATCTTGAAGCCTAGATACTCTAGGAACTGGATCACTTGACTGGAAGCCTGCAAGCATTCTGTCTCGGATGCTGCCCACACCAACCAGTCGTCCAGGTAGGCTACTACCTGAATTCCCTTTAGGCGTAATTGTTTGAGAGCTACGCTCGCAAGCTTCGTGAAAATCCTCGGGGCTATATTTAGCCCGAATGGCATGGCTCTGAAGGCGTATAGTCTTCGTTGTAGCTTGAATCCTAGGTAGGGGGAGAGTCGACGGTTGATTGGAACGTGCCAATAGGCGTCCGACAAGTCTATGGAGACTGAATATGCCCTCTTGGGCATTAAGGTCCTTATGTGTTGCAGTGTTAGCATCTTGAATTTGCAATTCACTTTGAACTTGTTGAGTGGCGACAAGTCCCGAATGACTCTGAGCTTTTCCAAGTCTTTCTTGGGAACACAAAACAGCCTCCCTTGGAATTTGATGGACTTTACCCTTCGGATCACTTTTTTCTCCAACAGTTCTTGAACGTACTCCTCCAGAACGGGGGTGGAGTGTTGGAAAAACCGAGGGCACGGGGGTGGAGTGCTGTACCAGCTCCAGCCCAGTCCGTTCTTGAGTAGGCTGTGGGTCCAGGGATCGAAGGTCCACCGATCCCGAAAATTCTGAAGTCTCCCTCCTACCGGCATCATCTCACTTGGACTGCCGTCCTGAGGTCTTTCCTCCCCGACCGCGATCACCCCTGAATCCCCTTCCCCTTGAGGGGCGCCTAGACAAGCCTCTGGCTGCTCCTCTAGGCCTTGCTCGAAAGGAAGTAGACTGCCCTTCGAACGTTGGGGTGAATGCCGTGGACTGTGTCGACACGGCCTGGGGTACCCACTGAAATGTGGTCGGGGTTTGTGCCACCAACTGGGGCACTGAAGGCAATGGCAATTGCAGTTGCTGTTGCTGTTTCAGAGGCTTGGCTGGTCGAGACTGTAGCCTAGTCCTCATAGTCTTCCTCTTTGGTTGAGGACCCTCATCCGGGGAAGACTTTCTTTTGTTAGCAAGGCCCCACTTCTGGAGAAAGTTTTTATTCTCCGTGGCGGCCATGTCAACAACTTCTTTGACCAATTCGGTAGGGAAAAGGTCTTTGCCCCAAATGTTTAAGGAGATTAGCTTCCTTGGCTCGTGCCTCACCGTAGCCGAGGTGAACACGAACTCCCTACAAGCTCTCCTAGCCCTGACGAAGCCATAAAGATCCTTCGTCACTGTCGCCAGATGAGTCTTGGCCACTACCATGAACATTTCATGGACTTTGGGGTCACTTGCCATCTTCTCAAGAGTAGTCTGAAGAGACATTGAGGCAGCCAGTCTTTCTTTTGTCTCGAGCTCTCTCCGCAAAAGAAAGTCAGACAGCTTAGGGAGGTCCTCGCCGAACTGACGTCCGGCAATATCAGCCTCCAACTTCCCAACTGAGAAGGTAAGATGGACATCCTTCCAGTCCTTGTGGTCCATATGCAGGGCCAGCGACAAGGGTTTACACTCCTCCAGGGAGGGGCAAGGCTGGCCGGCCTCGACTGCTTTTAGAACAGCCGCAAACCCTTTCTGTGAAAAGGGGAAGGCTCTAGCAGGAGAGGACACAAAGGAAGGGAGCTTCTTACTCAATGCAGCTACCTTTGAGTTCGAGAAGCCCCTCTCTTCCATCGAGGATGAAAGCAAAGCTTGAACCTTAGCATGGTCCATCACTATGACCTCCTTCGGCTCTGTCTCCTCCTTTGAAGCTAGTTCCTTCCTCAGCCGGACATAACAGTCCGGATATGACCCATTGCTGGGCCAGAATTCCACCTCCTCTAGGGGAACTGAGCCCAACTTATCCGAGATGACGATCTTTCCAGTCATCATCGGCATGTGCTCAGCATACCTCCATGGGTTAGCATCTGAGCACAAGGGAAGGTCTTTCACATTGAGCCTTTTCTGGGGCCCATGTGATGCTGCAAGTCTCTGCATCTGCAGTTCCATTGCAGCCGCCTTCTCCTGATTCTCCTTCTGCATTTGTTGGATCATTCCAACAATGGAGGAGAGGGCCTGTCCCAGCTCTACTGGGAGAGCGGCCGATGTTGAGGGAATAGGCTCCGGGATCTGAACCGGAGTAGCCGACATCTTGTCGACCTCTTCCTCTACAACATCTGGGGCTTGAACTTCATCCTGGGCTTCTGCCAGGAGGTGTTCCTCCAGACGCTCGTCCACGTCAGACATCCTGTCATCCTACTGGATGTCTTGCATAGCGACTGCGACTTCAGCATCCACCTGGATCTGAACTTGGGTGATCTCCTCTTGAGGCTTGGGAAACACTGCATCAGCTGATGCCCTAGGGAAAAGATACGCCCTCATCTTCTCACTTGGAAGATAAGGTCAAGAGGTGTTCTTCTGGAAGCCCCTTACCCAGGTACGAAGCTTCTCCCTTGCTATATCCCTTGATTCTGCCGTCCTAGGGGAATCAAAGGCCTCAGTAATCAGGTTAGTGCACACTGTACATACCTGAGGGTCCCAATACTGGAGATCACCCTTGGAGACAGCGCATGCTGCGTGCCTCCTACAAAACTCATGTCCGCAGAGGTTCTTACTGCGGACTTTGCAGAAAACACTTCTGCACTTCGGAGGGTCCTCCTGTAAAGAGAAGAAATTTCCATGAGTATCAAGTGAACTATGTATCACTGGATATGCATAGTTTAGCATAACAATTCAGAAAGGAAAGACACACACTTGTGTTTCCTTCACAACCAATTGTTGCAGCCTTCCAGATAATAAAATCGTATGGTTAATCTCTTCTAGAATAACCAATGAAAAGTTTCCAGAGGAAACAGGTTTAGCTCACACCTAGGCAATGATTTTAAAATCCTGGATAATAGACAAGAAAGAACTCACTTTCTTATCTGTAAGGCAACACCAAAGGGCTGTGCAAGACAACACAAAAGTGTTAGAACACACAGTGCTGTACCAAAACTTATACTATAGTTTTCCTCTTACGGTATATGTTATACTGAAGAATACTGGTACAGTATAGAAGGTTATGTGCCGGCCGGCACACACCATAACTAGCTTTAAAGTATACTACTTAACAGCTATAAGGCGGCAGAACGCGGCTACACAAGGTAGCACCCGGCTGCCGTCCACACTCTTGGCGACCGGCAGACAAGGGCTGACATTAGCCGGCCGGCAGAGGTACACAACCGATGCCAGCCAGCAGCAAAAGAACCAGAGGACTACGACTGCCCGGCTGCCGGCCTCATAGGCCGGCAGCCGGGTCGGGTACAGCACTAGAAGAAAACAGAATGGATGCCGGGATAAGAGCGTAAACAACCTCCAAGCCCGGCAATTCGAAAGAGTGCATATAAGGAAGGGGAGAATCTAATTCAGGCTTCCTGACCAATGCCGTCTGACTCACAGGCAGGCATGGATGAGGGACCAAGGGAGGTCCGGGCAGCACTCAAGCAGAAGACCCTTGCCGGCCGGCAGACTCTGCCGGCCGGCAAAGGACTGAGTCAATTCCACATCCTAACCTATCCTAGGTCCAGATGTAGAATGACGTACAGTACTGTAATGGCTAGGCCATTACGGAGATAGAGGGGGAAGAGACAAAAGAGGGTCCTACCAACCTTGCTTTAGTGAAGGATCACCCGCAGCCAAGGAAACTCATCTTAGCCTAAGGGAGATCCAAGGAGGGAGGCCAGCAATACTTGCCAGCTCCCAAAGAACCAAAGTAAGGAAGGTGTTGCTACTCCCAGGGAAAGAATCTTATCCTCCCCCGAGAACAGCAACAAGGACTAGTCTGCTGGATCAC
>NC_090740.1:88149663-88164663 GCF_036898095.1 Palaemon carinicauda
AGAATTTATTCTTATGCGAACTCAAGTATGAAATCACTTTATACATTTTTTTTAAAATTTTTATATTGTACAGAAATTTTTCTCAGAAATAGACAATCTTCTTTTCCATTCATGAAATACCTGGAGAAAGAAAAGAGGGAACTGTTCTGATATAAATCCACCAGCACTTGATATCCTCTCTTTGGAGATAAAACCAAAAAAATGAAAGGAAAAAGAAATATGTGGATGATACCGGAACCCATGGACCACTTCTTATTTCTTTCTTTTTCTTTCAACATAATAACTCGTCTCATCTTCACCATTATTTTTCCTCCTGAGATTGTGATATCAGGAGAGCCTCCCCTAATCTTTTTTCGTTACTAAATAATTCCAATATATCTTAGTCGCATTATGTTCAAATATTATAGCTGTCTTTTTTTTTTTTTTAATTTACCATAGCAACACTGTCCTAAAGCTCGGTAAATGATTGGAGTGACTGACCTCTACCTCGCATGGGTACATTCAGTTATAAACGTATACATAATTCTCATAAAATAGGCAAATACTTGGAAGACGTGTGAAGGGGATACATTGTTTTAATATAATATACACGAAATAATTACATTTACATGTGGTCTACATAATAACACAAATTAGAAAAGCACTGATAGAATGCATATATAAAATTCTGAGATTTATTTTTTGCTTGTATATAATAATATATGTCCATAAAAAAAAGCTCTAACATTTTATAGTTGTTCCCGTTGCAACTCTTAGAAAACAGGTACATATACCTTTTTGTTTATAACGTTTTTCACAAACTTTTCTACCAAGCCAAACGAACCAACTATCCTTCATCAATTGAACATATATTACCGCAAATCCTGTCACAATTTATTCACTTTTCATCTCACCTAAAATGTTTATCACTACTACTCATGATATCAAAATTGTGATTTGTTATACTTTAGTTTTACAATATTTTGATAGTAGGTTCATAATCTGATTAAAGGTAATTTGAAGAAATATAAGTAATGTTTCATTGAATTATTTATTATTAATATTATTATTATTATTATTATTATTATTATTATTATTATTATTATTATTATTATTATTATTATTATTATTATTGTTGTTTGTCCATCATGTTGCTTGCTATATGTGGTGATACATGTAGCACGCTCTTTTCCTTCATTCATGTGGTGATATCACCTCCTACCTTCTCAAGAATAATTTTCAATGACCTACTTCTACAAACATATTCCAATGCCTTCTCAATTCAATCCACAAGTCCTGTTACTTTCTTTCCTCTCCCTGCATCTTCCTCTTATGAACCCCACGGTACTGTCACACCAATAAGTGATGTTTTTTATTATTTTTTTCTGTGGACCAAAGTGATGTCTGCTCGATGTGGTTGTATCACGGTCTCCTTCATTAAACTGTAGCTCCACAGTAGTTTAGCCTGATTATTTTCAACCACAGCTTGAGGTTCATGTTCGTACTATTTTTGCTGCACTGTATTTTCTATTTTCTAAAGAGACCACTACAGATCTATAGTACTACCTTGTCGGTTTCTGTTTAGATTTTGACCAAGTGCTGATTATTGACAAACAATGTCTTCAATGGTTTCTTCTCTTGACATACATTTCTTGAACTTAGATGAGATGATATTTCCCTGTATAGTATTTTAGTATATGTTGTTTTTAAAGACTGATCTTGTGCTGCTATGATCATCCCTTCGGATTCCTTCTTAAGTTCTCTCCGTAATCTCTTTTATGTGTCCTTATGGGCAAACTCTTCGGTCTGTCTTAGGAATTGTCGATTCATCGCTGCTCTATTCCATTCTTCTTGTCTCTTTTTTACCGTTTTCCCTTCATACACTTCAGGGCCATCATCCTTAATTACGTTCTCATCTCGTTCAGTCTTTAGCTATTCATATTAACTGGTCTTAAAGTACTGTTCCCGTGCTCTACTTTCGATGTTGACCACAATATTCTTTACTGGTGAGTCTCTTCTTCACTGCAAATACTCGCTCATGGCTGCAGTGCTTGGTACAAGTGCATTACCTTTCTAGATTTCCTATCCTTGTTGCATAACTCTGGCCTTTTCCATTTCCCTATTCCAGCACTTTACCTGATAATTAGTACTGCCCAGGCCTGTATAGCCTTTACTATATTTCCAATGTAAATCTTTAACTTCATTGTGGTGGTGATTCTTTGATTATATTCTCCTTTGATCTTTTCATTAATTTCCTGGTGTTTTATTGCCTCTCTTGCTTCGTCTATGTCTGTGATGACATTTCTATCTCGGTGCTTTATCCCTTCACACTTTGTTACTTATCCTCCATCTATGCTAACTAATGCACTTTTCTATTCCAAACTCCGTCTTAATGTCTCCTGAAACATTTCTTACAGTCAAAATTATCATGTTTATTCCCTTATTCATCTTTCCCGAGCAGCTTGATGTCATTCATAAATATCAGATGGTTTATCCTGCTTTCTCCTTTCGTCAGTTTGTACCAAACTCCGGTCTTTTTCAGCAACCTTCTCATTGGGATGATAGCCACTACGAACAGTAGTAGGGAGAGTGAGTCCCCTTGGAGCATTCCTCTCCTGATGTTAGCTTGTGGAAGCTGTTTTTCAGAATATGTAAGTACTGCTTTTTAATTTTGCTTTGTATTCTTGAGGAATTTGATGATGTTATCATCTGCACTATACATATTTAGTAAGCATTCTATCAGCCATGAGTCTGGTACCATGTGGAAGGTTACCTTACTTTCTATCCATTTTATATTCAGGTTATTCTCCTACTCTTGGTATTCTTCATTACCCTTTTGTCTATTAGTAACTGTTATTTATTGCCCTCACATTCCCTTCTGCATCCTTTTTACTGAGTGTGAATGGTGTTTGTTTCCTTCAGGTAGATGTACATCCTTTCATTGATGATGCCTGTTAGCAGCTTCCATATTACGGATTGGAAAGTAATAGGTTTGCAGATGCTTGCTATGTTTTCCTTAATTTGTGTCTTTTGAATTAGGTGATTGGTTGTTTTGGGAATAGTACTAGAGTTGTTTTGCCATTTTTTTATGTAAGTGCCTAAAGTTTTTCCGCCAGTAACCATGAGCTTCTTTGGGGTCTAGTACTTTCAAGCTTTGAGTGTTCCTCAGCTGGTTGCTAATAGTCTGTTTTGAGATCTTTTTCATCACTTTCACTATCCTGTAGCTATTTTGTTTGTTTATTGAACGCTTCTGAGTTATTCTATATGGTTTCCCAGAGCTGTTTGGATGGCCATACTTTTAGTTTCTCCTGATGGTTATTTTTGTCTTTTATTGGGCTTTATATGTATATCTCGTTTATATCGAAGAGACTGTTCTGCTGATATCCTTGTTTTTGTTCATATACCTCTGAATCTTATATACTTTAGTCTTTATTCTTACTTTGTATGTTCTCTAATTTTGTTGGTCCTATTCTCTTGAACTTTGTATATCTCAATCAATTCCTCAAATATCTTGCTCTATATACCTTCGCCAACTTCATTACGGTGAAATTTGTTTTTATAGGAGTTTTCTGTCTGGTGTATTTGTGATTCGCATAACTCAAAAACTGTTTGGCCGAATCTCATAAAATTGGGTTGGATGATTGGCTATGAACCAAGGGCGATTATTTAGATTTTGGTAGTGATTGATTCAAAAGTCGAAGGCAAAGTTCACAAAAAGATAAGAAATGAATAAAAAAACTCAAAAACTATTCTACCGAATCTCATGAGGTTTTCTAAGATGATTGGTCATGATTCAAGGAAAATTTTTATTAAATTTTGTGGGTGATTGGGTTGAAAAGACTAGGTCAAGGTCTCGAAAAGCCAGAAAAAGCCCTTTTTGCTATATCATGGTAAATTTTTATCCGATTTGCATGAAACTAGTGCAAAAATATGCATAATGCAATTGCCTATCTTGTGATATTCAACATGATCAATTGAAGTCATTACTCTTGTTACATTCGCCATCCTCGTTGCAACGGTTAAGTTTCGATAGGCATATATTAGTATGTCTCTCTGTGTGTTGGTGATTCGTATAACTTAAAAATGATGTAACCGGATATCATGAAATTTTGAGAGATGATCGGCCATGATCCAAGGGCTATTTGATCAGATTTTGGGAGTGATTGGGTCAAAAGTTAAGGCCGATGTTACCAAAAACTAAAAAACAAATCACAAAACTCAAAAGATATGTAACCGAATCTCATGTCATTTGGTCGGATCCATGACCCAAGACAATTTTACTAGATTCTGTGAGTTTTTGGATCAAGGGTTAAGGTCACGAAAAAGTAAAAAATGTCCTTTTGCTGTATTGTGATCAATTCTTATCGGATTTGCATGAAACTAGTACTAAAATGTGCCAAACTGAATTACCTATCTTGCGATATTTACCATGATATGGTGATGACATTTCTTTGTTAGTCACTTATGTATGCTTGTTTGTTTATGATTAGCATTAATAGTAAAAAAAAAAAAAAAAAATAAAAACTTGCTGACGAAATCTCATAAAAATCGGTGGGGTGATCAGCTATGATCCAGGAACAATTTGATTAGATTTTGGGATTCTTTCAAAGGTCCAGATTAAGGTCATGAAAAGGTCCGAAATTTTTTTTTTGCTTTATCGTCCTCAATTTGTATCTAATTTGCATGGAACTAGTGCCCAAATGTGATTAATAAAATTACCTGTGTTATGGCATACAACATAATTTAGACGAAGGTATGAGGTCTACCAAGTACAAGTTCTAGTTTCTATATATATATATATATATATATATATATATATATATATATATATATATATATATATATATATATATATGTATATATATATATATATATATATATATATATATATATATATATATAATATAATATATATATATATATATATATATATATATATATATATATATATATATATATATATATATATATATATTGTATAACTGTGTGTGTGTTTTTTATTATCAAAGTCGACCGATTCTCATGAAATTGAGTGGGTTGATTGGCTAATATCCAAGAACAATTTGATTATATTTTGGGAGCTAATGGGTAAAAAGTTAAGGCCAATGCCACGAATGCGTCGCAAAGGTCTTTTTGCCCTATTATAGCCAATCTATATCTGATTTGCATGACACTAGTGACAAAATGTGCATAATTCAATTTCATCTCTTATGATTGCACCAAGATATAGTGATGGCATTATCGTATATATAATTGTTTATATGTGTCTCTGTGATTGTGATTTGCATAACTCAAAAACTTTTTTTATCAAATCTCATGAAATTTGTTGAGATGGATGGCCATGATCTAAGGACAATTTGCTCAGGTTTTGGATGTAATTTTGTCAAAGGTTTAGCTCAATATCGAGAAAAGGTACAAACACGTCTTTATGTTGTATTGTGGTCAATTTTATTTTGTTCTGCGTGAAACTAGTGCCAAAATGTGCATTATTCAATTGCACATCTTCAAATATACAGCATGATATAGGCAAAGCTCTGTGCTCTACCAAGTTCCTGTTCTAGTTCAGCCTTTTTTGTACCATTTCTTCAAGTTCATTCAAGTCAGCTCTCATCATTGGTTTTCCTAAAGCCTTTTCCAAAGGGACTATCTTTGACTCTGATCAGTGAATTCCACAACGTTCACGAAAGAACGCCGATACTCAGGGGAAATCATTGTTACTATTTTTACGAGAAGGACAGAGCCTTCTCCAGCCTTAACGAATCAAAGACTGTGAAGGACTGTTTTTTAGGGAAAACCTTGAAATGTTACAGATCAATTTGATGGTATCATGTGAATTTAATCATGGCGGCCGTGGCCGGCCTAATCACATATATATATATATATATATATATATATATATATATATATATATATATATATATATATATATATATATATATATAACATCCGCAAAATTCTGTTGTAGGTAAAAAATTCTCCTTGTTAACATCTACATTAAATAATTTTGATATTTTTTCAAGTCACTGGTGAAAGAAAAAGTAGTTTCGATTACGGCTCGATGTTGCAATTTATCAATAAAAAAAAAACATATTGGTGTTATTTTGACATAAAGGTCATCCTGAGAGAGAGAGAGAGAGAGAGAGAGAGAGAGAGAGAGAGAGAGAGAGAGAGAGAGAGAGAGAGAGAGAGAGAGAGAGAGAAATTGATATAACGCACCGAAGTTAATAAAGTAATCTACCAGTACATGAATTTCTTTTTACAAATGCATTCATATTAAGATTTGGTTTACTATTACTATACAATGTTTCTAATTGAAAAGATTGTATCATCCCCCCAAAAGCTCATCGTTATTTTTCAAATGATAGATTGACTTCTAAAAACTTTTTCCCCCTTTTACTGAAAAATACTTCAAAAGTTATTCATATTCAAGCGGATGCGCCATTTCAGTCTTTAGACCCTAAGCTAATTTATTCATCCTTCTTTATATATATTTTTAGGCTCAGGCCATGTCGTCCTGATGGAAGTTCCTATTAGGTAGCTTTCTAGGGTATATTTGACTACAGTGATATTCCCAGAGAATTTTACCGTAAGGTATCCAGAATTCTAACTCCTGGAGCAAATATCCCTAAATAATCTCACAGGGATATCGCATAATATCAGAGGACCTATTCTTGACACGTCACATAGCTATCTTCGCCCCGAACAGTATTAACGCTTCGAGGGGGTATAGTGACAAGAATCTGAAACGAGAATGAAAAGAGAGCCGCATATAAGGCATCTCTTCTATTCCGTTTCCAGTGTGTATCTGATGAAGGCAGTAGCGCCCTCTTTATTCCTTTTCGTGTAGCTCTACTATTCAGTGTTTTCCCTTGTGTTCTCTCGTTATTTTGGATTTAATTCAACATTTTGATGACTTCTCCGGCCTCTTCTGCCTCTAGGAAGTTGAGTATTATCTTTACTATGTATAAATGTAAGCTCTTGTCATTTTGAATTAAATCAAAAGTGATTTTAACATAAACAAGAGCTGTTGCCTACCGGAGGCATCCCGGATGCTATCGCTCGCTCTTATGGGTCATTTAGTTAGCTGTAGCGACGTTCCCGGTTTGTTACGCTTTAATAATTTAGCTATTTAGCTCCGCTAGGAATGCTTATATTATACCGTCAGTTTTAGCTCGGGGATTTTGACACGGGTTGAGGTACAGATCTTGCCCTTCGTGAGGCTTTGTAGCCTAAATGTCTGGCACTAGTACTTTCACGCATATTATGAGTTTTTCCGAATGTTATATTATTGAAGCTATAGGCAAATATTTTATACAAGTAAGATATCGTTGAATGTTTTTTCCAAAGTTTTATACGAGAGAGTTTCGGTGATTTAGGTAATCGATTCTCATCTTACCTAGTCTAGTATTCTAGGTACAGTAGTATACTTTCGCACATCCCCGATTGTTCTTTTCTCCTCCGGATGCTAAGTTCAATCCCTCTCTCCCTCTTTAAGCCTTCGGCTTAATCCTAGTGGTTCTATCTGCATAATAATTCAGGTATAACTATTCTAGGATATGTCTGCCCTGACCTGATAACCAGAGTGACTGGTTTTCTGTGTTAGGGCAGAACATCAGAGTTTCTAGTCTGTGGTCTGCTTCTTCCTAGCATAGAGAAAGAGTCTCCTTTGCTAGGTTAGGGGCGGACACAGGAAGCTTTGCTTCCCTAGTCCATGTTGGAAGGATGATTCCTTCCTCTTGTGGCCTAGCAGACTGTCCTGTGTTTCTTTTCTCGGGCTGGAGAATGAGTTTTTTTTCTGTTGCCTGGCGAAATAACTTCACCTAACTTTGTTCTGGTTGGGAGGAGGTTAGCAAGTATTGCCAGTCTTCCTCCCTAATAGACAACTCTTGGTTAGGATGAGCTTCCCTAACGGCTGAGTGTGTCTCCTGCTAGAATGAAGTCTATAGGACCCATATGCCTTCCCCACCTCTCTTTCTTTTATTTTCTTTTGGCCGCAGTCCTATTTCCGTACCTAGTATAGGTTAGGATGGAGGACAGGCTCAGCTCTCTGCCGGCTGGCACTACATGTCGGCCGGCAGAGACCCTTTTTTCTTTACAGAGTGAACCCCCTACCTCCCTTGGTCTCCTTTCCATGTCTGCCGGTAGAGCCCGGCAGGCTAAGGATTCTTTGGAAGCCTGAATGCTACATTCTCCCCTTCCATAAGTTCACTCTTTCTGGATGGAAGGTCGTTCGGCAATGCCGCCTTATAACCTTATATCCATACTGTTTCTCTGACTATTGTGTTGCACCCCTAACCCGGCTGCTGGCTTAACATCCGACAGCCGGGCAGGTGGAGGTTCTCTGGATCTTGGCTACTGTCGGCGGGCATGGGTTTTATTACCTTTGCCGGCCGGCAGTGAAAACACAGCCTGAATCTGCTGGCCACTACGATTAGCAGCCGGCAGCCGGGTATTAATGTTTTCAGCCGTCGGCTGGCAATGATTGCCGGCCGGCACACAGTCGCGAATCAGGGGGCTGCCGCCTATTAGTTAAAGATAGTATATCTTTGAACTATACAGGGGTAGTTGCCGGCCGGCATGGTTGCTGTATTCGTAGTGTAGTACACACTGCATTAGAAGAAACTGCTGTACACTGCTTTACACTAAAAGTTCTTCATCATACTTAATGTTATCTTGTACAGCCTTTTGTTGAGACCGTACAATACATAGAAAGTAAGTTCTTTCTGTATTCTTTCTATCCCGTATATTAACACTTCATCTCAAGGTGTGAACTACACCTTAAATTTCCGTTTAGGAAATCACATAAGGTATTCTAGAATAGAATTAACTTTAGTTTTAATATTTCGGGAGGTTTCAGCAATTGACTAAATGTCTCAATATGAGTGAAAGCCTTCACTTGATACTCATGGATTTTTCTTTTCTTCACAGGAGGACCATCCGAAATGCGGGAGTGTGTTCTGTAATGTCCGCAGTAAGAACTCCTGTGGACATGAATATTGCAGGAGGCACGCAGCACGCGCAGCCACCAGAGGTGATATCCGCTATTGGGACCCTCAGGTTTGAACAGTTTGTTCTAACCTGATTACCGAGGCTTTTGACGACCCTAAGTCAACGGAGTCAAGGGATGCTGCCAGGGAAACGTTACGATCCTGGGTGAGGGGTTTTCAGAAAAACACCTCAGGTCCCTACCTTCCAAATGAGAAGATGAGGGCCTACCTTTTCCCTAAAGCATCGGCTGATGCAATCATCCCCCAGCCTCATGTGGAGATACCAATCGCCCAGAATCTGGTAGATTCTGAAGTCTCAGCCGCCTTCAAGACATCCAATTGGACGATAGGACGTCGGAGGTGTCAGATTCTACTGAGAAGGACCTTCTAGGAGAAAGTCAGGAGGAGGAGCTGTTCCAGGCTCCTCAAGTAGAATAGGAAGAAATCGACGAAGTGTCGGTTACATTGGTTCCGGACCCAGAACCTATTCCGTCTACATCGTCTGCTATCCCAGATGAACTGGGAAGGACTCTTTCTTCCATTGTTGAGATGATCCAACAAATTCAAAGGAAGAATGATGAGAAGGAAGCTGCAATGAAACTGGAGATACGTAGACTTGCAGCATCACGTGGGCCCCAGAAGCAGCTCAACGTGAAGGATCTTCCTTTGTTCTCGGATACTAATCCTCGGAGGTATGCCGAACACATGCCGATGACGGCCGGGAAGATCGTGATCTCAGAAAAGTTTGGAGCAATTCCCCTGGAAGAAGTGGAATTTTGGCCCAACAAAGATTCTTATCCTGGCTGCTATGTCCGTCTTAGGAAGGAGCCAGCCTCAAAGGAGGAGACGGAGCCGAAGGAGGTCATAGATTTTTACCATAGTAAAGCTCAGACGTTACTAGCGAGCTCGATGAAAGAGAGGGGCTTCCCTAACTCATAGGTGCCCGCCTTGAGTAAGAAGCTTCCCTCCTTTGTGGCCTCTCCTACCAGAGCCTTTCCCTTCTTGGAAAAGTGATATAAGGCAGCCTTAAAGGCGGTGGAGGCAGGGAAACCATGCCCCTCCTTGAAGGAGTGAAAGCCGTTATCTCTGACCTTGCCCTTGGACCAAGAAGACTGGAAGGACGTACACCTTACCTTCTCAGTCGGGACACTGGAAGCTGATATTGCTGAACGCCAGTTCGGTGAGGCACTTCCAAAACTGTCGGTGGTTCTCTTGTGTAGAGAGCAAAAGACAAAGGAAAGACTTGCGGTATCGATGTCGTTGCAAACGACACTAGAAACGATGGCAAGTGACCCCAAGATCCAGGACAAGTTCATGGCTGTTGCCAAAACCCATGTGGCCACAGTTACGAAGGATCTCTATAGCTTTATTGAAGCTAGGAGAGCTTTTAGAGAGTTCGTGTTCGCCTCGGCTGCAGTGAGGCACGACCCGAGGAAACTGATCTCCTATTGTATTTGGGGTAAAGACCTCTTTCCCAATGAAGTGGTTAAAGAGGTAGTAGTCAAGGCCGCCACAGAGAATAGGAACCTTCTCAAAAAGGGGGGCTTAGATCTCAAGAGAGTCTTCTCCAGATGAGGGTCTCCAACCCAAGAGGAAGACAAAAAGGCCGAGGCCATCCTCTCGGCCGGCTAAACCCTACCGACAGCAACAACAATAACTTCCTGTGACCGCGGTACCTCAGATAGTGGCACAACCTCCAACCACGTACCAGCTGGTACCTCAACAAGTGGCAACACAGTCGCCAGTTCTTAACCCAGCCTTCGAAAGGCAGACTTCTTCCTTTTGTTTGAGAGCTAAAGGAACAGCCAGAGGTTCTTCTAGATGCCCTTCAAGAGGAAGGGGATACAGGGGAGGACACGGTCAAGGAGGCAAGGCCTCAGATCCACAACAGCAGAAGTAAGATACTTCCAGTAGGAGGGAGACTACAGCTAATTAGGGATCGCTGGACCTTCGATCCCTGGGCCCACAGCTTAATTAAAAATGAACTAGGTTGGAGCTGGAGCAGTCCTCCACCTCAATTTTCTCAATTCTTCCAACAGTCATCCCCCGTTCTGGAAGAATACGTCCGAGAACTCTTAGACAAAAGAGTAATCCGGAAGGTTAAGTCCATAAAATTCCAAGGAAGGCTGTTTTGTGTTCCAAAGAAGGACTCAGAAAAACTCAGATTATTCTAGACTTGTCGCCACTCAACAAGTTCATAGTGACCTACAAGTTCAGAATACTCACGATTCAGTACATAAGGACCCTACTGCCCAGAAGGGCATATACTGTCTCTATAGAGTTGTCTGACGCTTATTGGCACGTTCCAATCAATCTTCACCTCTCCTCCTACATTGGCTTCAAGTTACATAGAAAACTTTACGCCTTCAGAACCATGCCTTTCGGGCTAAACATAGCCCCAAGGATTTTCACGAAGCTCGCGTACGAAGCCGTCCATCAATTACGCCTAAAGGGGGTCTGTCTGGTGTGGGCAGCATCCAGCAAAGAATGCATGCAAGCTTCTAAGATAGTCATCCAGTTCCTGGAACATCTGGGATTCAAAATCAACATAAAAAAGTCTCGTCTTCTCCAGCTCAAAAATTTCAGTGGCTGGGAGTCGACTGGAATTTGGAGTCACATCGGCTTTCTATTCCTAGTAAGAAGAGGAAAGAAATGGCAGGATCTGTCGAGAGACTATCGAAATCCAAACGGATATCAAGACGCGAACAGGAGAGAGTGCTGGGCTCTCTACAATTTGCTTCGATAACAGATCCAGTGCTAAGAGCACAGCTTAATGATGCAACAGGAGTCTGGAGAAAATACGCATCAAACGCGCGAAGAGATCCAAGTGACGTTGGCTATATTCCGTTTGGCGGAAAGGAAGAAATGGCACCTGTCAGCAGTTCACATTCAAGGGTTCCGCAATGTAACAGCGGACGCTCTATCTAAGTTTACACCTATAGAGTCAGAATGGTCCCTTGTCGCAGGATCGTTCTCCTTCATCTCGAGTCAAGTCTCAGAGCTGCAGATAGACCTCTTTGCAAAAAAAGACAACCTCCTTTTGAAGGTCCTCGATAAGCTGAGATCCTTCAAAGGGAAAGCAGCAATAGTGGCCCACAAGTGGCCAAATAGCGTGTGGTTCCCTCTGGCATTAGAACCACGACTAAAATTCGTACCGCTACCTGATCCATCCCTGTCTCAATGAGTACAGAAGTCGACTGTCTTCGCTCCTTCACAGAAGACAGTGAACCTACATCTCATGATTTTCTCTCCTTAACGACGAGAAAAAGATTCAGTGTTTAAAAGTCAGTTTAGACTTTTGGAGGAAACTAGAAGACATTATGAGGCTTCAGGGAAGAGATAGCTATCCTTTGTCAAGGCGAAGAAACCGAAAGAAATCCCGATAGATTCCTATTTATCATTCTTCATTCACCTTCATGAGCAAGGTTTAGCAGCCAACACAATTCTGTTGTTCAAGCCTGCCTTGACAAGTCAGATACCTTATGCCTTACAGGTCGACCTTTCTTACGACGTTCTTAATGTACCAGCCTTCCAGCGCTTCCAAAGACCCTTTGCATGGTCATTAGATATGATTCCTCATTGTGTATAAATATTGAACGATGAGGAATGTGCTTAGAAGGTTTTGAATTTAAGTCATATTTCTGTTTGTACTCGCTTTGGGGGCCAGGGTTATGAAATAGTGGCTGTCTCTAGAGAGGAAGGCCACGTCCAGTTCTTGGAGGGAGAACTGAATCTATTTCCAGACCCAACGTTTCTTTCCAGGAACAAGCTACCCACCAACAGGTGGAGTCCCTAGAGAGTCTGACCTCTGAAGGAAGATGCATCTCTATGTCCAGTGGAGTGCCTAAAGGTCTATCTTCATAGAACTTCAGACTTTATGGGAGGACAGCTGTTCAGAAGAGAAACCATGGGTTCAAAGTTATCTATAACTATGGGCGAAATTCACCCGTGTTATTCGCAGAATGGATCCAGACAGTACACCCGTTAGTCATGATCCGAGAAAAGTTGCCTCTTCCATAAAATTTCCTTAATTATATGGACTTTGAACATCGTTGTTTGCACACCGGCTGGTAGTCATCAGAGGCGTTCTTTATGTACTATGCGAAGCAAGTGGAGCAACTTATGAGATCTGTGGTAGCAGCAGGTAGAATTCTTTAACCTTCTGTTTTAAGTCTGAGAGGAACAGTGTAATTAATTTGGGACGATTAATTTAGAGGTGTGCGCGTGTAGTCACTGTATGTTACTACACACTGACCGATAGGTTACGAAAGTGTCCTTATGAACTGTTCCATTGACGTCGGTAATCTATAGCATATACGGACACTTGTGCCAAGCGTTTTTTACGCTAGTGTATGTAAACAGTATACAGACTATATCATTATTATTAATAATTTAATTGAAGTGGCAAATCTGTTTCCTAGTAGATGAAACAATATTTTCTGTTGACTGTTTTCCTTTATGCTTTTACGCATATCATCCACATTTTATAAATTTCATAAATGTCGATCTGATATGTACGTTTATTAAATTTTAATAAACTAGTACACCCGTTAGTCATGATCCGAGAAAAGTTGCCTCTTCCATAAAATTTCCTTAATTATATGGACTTTGAACATCGTTGTTTGCACACCGGCTGGTAGTCATCAGAGGAGTTCTTTATGTACTATGCAAAGCAAGTGGAGCAACTTATGAGATCTGTGGTAGCAGCAGGTAGAATTCTTTGACCTTCTGTTTTAAGTCTGAGAGGAACAGTGTAATTAATTTGGGACGATTAATTAAGAGGGTGCGCGTGTAGTCACTGTATGTTACTACACACTGACCGATAGGTTACGAAAGTGTCCTTACGAACTGTTCCATTGCCGTCGGTAATCTATAGCATATACGGACACTTGTGCCATGTGTTTTTTACGCTAGTGTATGTAAACAGTATACAGACTATATTATTATTATTAATAATTTAATTGAAGTGGCAAATCTGTTTCCTAGTAGATGAAACAATATTTTCTGTTGACTGTTTTCCTTTATGCTTTTACGCATATCATCCACATTTTATAAATTTCATAAATGTCGATCTGATATGTACGTTTATTAAATTTTAATAAACTAGTTCATAGTGAACCCTGCGTTTTGTTCGCCCACACTCATTTTATTAGAAATGTACTAAGCATTAAGATTAAAATATGGATATTTTTATCATGGTATGTCTTTCGAGACTGTTCCCTGATTCAAGCAAAAGTCCACTCACTCTAACCCTTCCTAGGAAGGGTTGACGTGGTACCCTAATGGGTTGGTGGCAAGGAGGCAAAATTTCTTTCTATGCAGATACAACCATTATCCAATAGTTACTAAGAGTAGTCACATTGGGGAAGGTGTCACAAATTCATTCTGACATTGGTGACTCTTATACAAACTTTGCTTCATATTTTATAGGGCGAGACCACTATACAAGCTTGTCATTTTGTCATCAATGAATTTTTATGTACTCCTCGAGACTTTTTCCAGAGTCTATTATGACTCTTCCCTGTAGGGGGCAGGGAGCGCTAACATAGTTCAAGCTTAGATGAAATGATGTATGACGGTAACATCATAGGTCTCTAGGTCTAGACGGACCAGGGAAATACTTTCTTGAGAGTACGGCAATGATTGAGAATCCACAGATACAGTAATGCTCTGGTAAACTTCCATCAGGACGACATGGCCTGAGCCCAAAAAACGGATTTTGAGCGAAGCGAAAAATCTATTTTTGGGTGAGGTAGCCATGTCGTCCTGATGGACTCACCCTTCCTTTTATTGTAAAAGGGCCTGTTGACCCCTCCCTATAGTGCAGTATCTGTATCACCTCGTATATCGCTACAAGGAATAAAGAGGGCACTACTGCCTTCATCAGATACACACTAGAAACGGAATAGGAGAGATGCCTTATGAACGGCTCTCTTTTCATTCTCGTTTCAGATTCTTGTCACTATACCCCCTCGAAGCGTTAATACTGTTCGGGGCCGAATATACCTATGTGACGTGTCAAGAATACGTCCTC
>NC_090740.1:88172163-88176838 GCF_036898095.1 Palaemon carinicauda
TGCCTCTCTCGAGAGGGCTACGATCTCACTAACCCTGGCCCGCGGACGCGAGTGCAAATAGGAAAATAACTTTTTGCGTCAAATCCTTTAACGCACATTCTTCATTGCTCAACAGGGAGGCGAAATGAAAGAACTTTGTCTAAATACCATGAGATGGGCTTTCGAGGTGCTGAAGGTCTGAGCCTAGCGCAGGCTTTCGGAACTTTATTAAAGATTCTCGTTACCTAGGTCGATCTGGAAGGCAAATAAAATGGGTCTCATCAAAGCAGATTTACACACTGAAATCGTGTTAGCTGCTAACCCTTGGCCATGGAGGTGGATGAAGAAAGATAAGCAGAAGTCTGTTGAGATCTCCTGCGGATTCTTTGCTTTTACAAAGGCCACCCATTTTCTCCAAGATGACTCATATTGCCTTCTAGTCGATTTGCACTTATATTCCTCTAGGAAGTCTATGCTGGCTTTCGAAATCCCGAAACGCTTTCTCACCGCTAGGGCGAGAAAATCATGAGCTGCAGGGTCTGGGTTTTCTGTAATGAAGCGCAGACAGTCGACTTCTGGACTCGCTGGGTCAGAACTGGATGTGGTAGCGGCACGAACTTCATCTGTATTTCCAACGCCAAGGGGAACCACATACTGTTCGCCCACTTGTGGGCCACTATTGCCGCTACCCCCCTTGAAGGATCTCAGTTTGTTGAGGACCCTCAACAGAAGGTTGTGAGGAGGGGAACAGATAAATCCTGGACCATCTGTTCCAGTCGAGGGGACATTGCGTCCACTGCTTCCGCTAAGGGGTCCTCGTACGGGGACACGTACAGGGGCAACTTCTTGTTGTCTTTCGTCGCAAAGAGGTCTATTTGCAGTTCTGGGACTTGATTCAGAATGAAGGAAAATGATCCTGCGTCTAAGGACCATTCCGACTCTATCGGTGTGAACCTGGATAGAGCGTCCGCTGTCACATTGCGGACTCCTTGAAGGTGAACTGCCGTCAGGTACCACTTCTGCTTTTACGCCAATCGGAAAATGGCTAACATCACTTGGTTGAGAGGTGGTGACCTCGACCCTTGTCGATTCAAGCATCTCACAACCACCTCGCTGTCCGTCACCAATCTTATGTGGATCGAGTGACGCGGGGAGACTTTCTTTAAGGTAAGGAGCACTGCCATAGCTTCTAGAAAGTTTATATGAAAGGTCCTGAATAGCTTGGACCAAGTCCCCCTGGACTTTTTTCCGATGAGAGTGACCTCCCCATCCCTCCTTTGAGGCGTCTGAGTGAATCGTCATCGACGGGGGAGGTGGCTGAAGAAGAACCGACTTCTTTAGATGTCTGGCTTGGGACCAAGGTCTGAGAAGAGTACGTAGCCGAGGCGGCACTGGTCTTCTCAGGTCTCTTCGCGCGTTTGATGCATACCTTCTCCAAACTCCGGTTGCATCCTTTAGCTGTGCTCTTAGCACTGGGTCTGTCACTGAAGCAAACTGGAGAGAGCCTAGTACCCCTCTCCTGTTCGCGTCTTGATATCCTTTCGGAATCTAGAAGTCTCTTGACAGAGCCCGCTATCTCCTTCCTTTTCTTCGTCGGGATGGAGAAACTGTGTGACAAAAGGTCCCAGTGGATTCCCAGCCACTGGAACTTTTGGGATGGAGAAAGTCGAGACTTTTTTCTGTTGATCTTGAAGCCTAGGGTACTCTAGGAACTGGATCACCTGACTGGAAGCTTGCAAGCATTCGGTCTCGGATGCTGCCCACACCAGCCAGTCGTCCAGGTAGGCTACTACCTGAATTCCCTTTAGGCGTAATTGTTTGAGAGCTGCGCTAGCAAGCTTCGTGAAAATCCTTGGGGCTATGTTTAGCCCGAATGGCATGGCTCTGAAGGCGTACAGTCCTCCGTTGTAGCCTGAACCCTAGGTAGGGGGAGAGTCGACGGCTGATTGGAATGTGCCAATAGGCGTCTGACAAGTCTATAGAGACTGAGTATGCCCTCTTGGGCAGTAAGGTCCTTACGTGTTGCAGTGTTAGCATGTATCACTGGATATGCATTGTATAGCATAACAATTCATAAAAGGAAACACACACACTTGTGTTTCCCTCACAACCCATTGTTGCAGCCTTCCAGATAATAAAATCAAAATGGTTTATCTCTTCTAGAGTAACCAATGCAAGGTTTCCAGAGGAAACAGGTGGAGCTCACACCTAGGCAATGATTTTAAAATCCTGGATAATAGACAGGGAAGAACTCTGCTTCCTATCTGAGGGGCAACAGCAAAGGGCTGTGCAAGAAAAACACAATAGTGTTAGAAGATACAGTGCTGTACCTAAAACCTTTACTATAGTTTTCTTCTTACTGTATATGCTATACAGAAGAATACTAGTACAGTATAGGAGGATGTGTGCCGGCCTGCCTTTGCCGGCCGGCACACACCACAACTAGCTTTAAAGTATACTACTTAACAGCTATAGGGCGGCAGCACTCTGGTTCAAATGCCTGTGCCGGTCGCCAGCAGCTGCCGGCCGGTAACAGCCAGTGTTGGCCGGCAATGGACTGCCGGCCAGCAACTACACAAGGTAGTACCCAGCTGCCGGCCACACTCTTGGTGACCGGCAGACAAGGACTAACATAAGCCGGCCGGCAAAGGTACAAGACCGATGCCAGCCGGCAGCAAAAGAACCAGAAGACTACACCTGCCCGGCTGCCGGCCTCATAGGCCGGCAGCCGGGACAGGTACAGCACTAGAAGAAAATAGAATGGATGCCTGGATAAGAGTGTACACAACCCCCCAAGCCCGGCAACCGAAAGAGTGCATATAAGGAAGGGGAGAAACTTAATTCAGGCTTCCTTGACCAACTGCCGTCCGGCTCTGCCGGCAGGCATGGATGAGGGACCAAGAGAGGTCCGGGCAGCACTCGAAAACATAAGACCCTTGCCGGCCAGCATCTCTGCCGGCCGGCAATGGGCTGAGTCAATTCCACATCCCAACCTATACTAGGTCCAGAAGTAGAACGACGTACAGTACAGTAATACCCCTGCCGGCCAGCTCTGCCGGCCGGCAAGGTACAGTACAGTAATGGCTAGGCCATTACGGAGATAGAGAGGGAAGGGACAAGAGGGTCCCTGCCAACCTTGCTTTAGTGACAGATCACCCGCAGCCAAGAACTTTGTCTTAGCCTAAGGGAGATCTAAGGGAAAGGGCCAGCAATACTTGCCAGCTTCCAGAGCACCAAAGCAAGGAAGCGTTGCTACTCCCCAAGGGAAGAACTTATCCTCCCCCGAGAACAGCAACAGGACTTAGTCTGGTCGATCACAAAAGAAGGAATCATAACTTACAGAAACCTTCGGTAGTTGACCTAAGGGAGCTAAGCTCCCTTTGTAAGTGTTAGGTCAGCGAGGGAGACTCTGCCCCAAGCCAGACAACACGGACTCAGACTAAAAACTCTGTTGTTCTGTCCCTCTTTGAACCAGACTTACTGGAACAGGAAGGTACAGTAACACCCTAGTATAGTTTTATCGAAAATAAATTCGGAAAAAAACCACTTAGGGATAAGCCCAAGGCTTAAACAGAGGGAAAGGGATTGCATACCTTCTCCGAAGAAAAGAAAGCAACCGGGGAGTATGATGAAGTATACTAAGGCTCCATAAGCAATTAGCCTAGGCAGCAAGAGAATCGATTACCTAATTCTCACCGAAACTCACACGTATACAATCTTGGAAATATTCCACACAGTCTTAAATGTATAAAATATAGCCTAAAGCTTCAATAAAATTTGAATTACACCTCGGAAAAACCAAAATCATGCATGAAGTACTAGGACCAAACGACTAGGCTACATGGCCTAGCGTAGGCCAGAATGGCGAATACTTCGCCAAATAATACTAAGCACGAAAGGAAATCCTATGTAAAGCTAAATAGCTAAAATTTATTAAAGCAAAACAACCAGGAATGGTCACTCTGACTAACTAATTTATGCCTAGCTAGTGACAGTGTCCAGGACACCTCTGGTAGGCTACGGCTCTTGTATCAAAGATTAATCCTATTAATCACTCAAAATTTTACCAAGAGCCTACATTTATACATAACAGACACTATACTCAACTTATCCGAGGCCAACGAAGACGGAGAAGCCATGAAAAGCTGAATAAATCCAAGATTTGAGAGGAAAACCGGAAAAAAACACCGAGTAGTTAAGCTACGCAAAAAGGAATACAGGATGGCGTCCTCTGATATGTCGCGATATCCCTTTCACGAGGGATACTCGCTCCAGGAGTTAAAATTCTGGTACCTTAAGGTAAATTCTCTGGGAATATCGCCGTAGTTGTAATATACCCTAGGAAGCTACCCTATAGGAACTCCATCAGGACGACATGGCTTGAGCCCAAAAATATATATATATATATATATATATATACATATTCACATATATATATACATATTTATATAAATACATATATATATATATATATATGTATATATATAGATGTATATATACAGTATATATATATATATATATGTGTGTGTGTGTATGTGTATAATATATATATATATATATATATATACATTGACGATTTATGGCTGAGGCATGCGATGTATAAATTTGTCACTTATGCTGGAGGAAGGATCAGAAAAACGAAATTCTTGAAGTAGCACTTTTCGTATTTTTCATACCTCTTCAGGTCCAATTTTTT
>NC_090740.1:88182338-88184838 GCF_036898095.1 Palaemon carinicauda
ATCTCGTTACCTAGGTCGATCTGGAAGGCAAATAAAATGGGTCTCATCAAAGCAGATTTACACACTGAAATCGTGTTAGCTGCTAACCCTTGGCCATGGAGGTGGATGAAGAAAGATAAGCAGAAGTCTGTTGAGATCTCCTGCGGATTCTTTGCTTTTACAAAGGCCACCCATTTTCTCCAAGATGACTCATATTGCCTTCTAGTCGATTTGCACTTATATTCCTCTAGGAAGTCTATGCTGGCTTTCGAAATCCCGAAACGCTTTCTCACCGCTAGGGCGAGAAAATCATGAGCTGCAGGGTCTGGGTTTTCTGTAATGAAGCGCAGACAGTCGACTTCTGGACTCGCTGGGTCAGAACTGGATGTGGTAGCGGCACGAACTTCATCTGTATTTCCAACGCCAAGGGGAACCACATACTGTTCGCCCACTTGTGGGCCACTATTGCCGCTACCCCCTTGAAGGATCTCAGTTTGTTGAGGACCCTCAACAGAAGGTTGTGAGGAGGGAACAGATAAATCCTGGACCATCTGTTCCAGTCGAGGGACATTGCGTCCACTGCTTCCGCTAAGGGGTCCTCGTACGGGGACACGTACAGGGGCAACTTCTTGTTGTCTTTCGTCGCAAAGAGGTCTATTTGCAGTTCTGGGACTTGATTCAGAATGAAGGAAAATGATCCTGCGTCTAAGGACCATTCCGACTCTATCGGTGTGAACCTGGATAGAGCGTCCGCTGTCACATTGCGGACTCCTTGAAGGTGAACTGCCGTCAGGTACCACTTCTGCTTTTACGCCAATCGGAAAATGGCTAACATCACTTGGTTGAGAGGTGGTGACCTCGACCCTTGTCGATTCAAGCATCTCACAACCACCTCGCTGTCCGTCACCAATCTTATGTGGATCGAGTGACGCGGGGAGACTTTCTTTAAGGTAAGGAGCACTGCCATAGCTTCTAGAAAGTTTATATGAAAGGTCCTGAATAGCTTGGACCAAGTCCCCTGGACTTTTTTCCGATGAGAGTGACCTCCCCATCCCTCCTTTGAGGCGTCTGAGTGAATCGTCATCGACGGGGGAGGTGGCTGAAGAAGAACCGACTTCTTTAGATGTCTGGCTTGGGACCAAGGTCTGAGAAGAGTACGTAGCCGAGGCGGGCACTGGTCTTCTCAGGTCTCTTCGCGCGTTTGATGCATACCTTCTCCAAACTCCGGTTGCATCCTTTAGCTGTGCTCTTAGCACTGGGTCTGTCACTGAAGCAAACTGGAGAGAGCCTAGTACCCTCTCCTGTTCGCGTCTTGATATCCTTTCGGAATCTAGAAGTCTCTTGACAGAGCCCGCTATCTCCTTCCTTTTCTTCGTCGGGATGGAGAAACTGTGTGACAAAAGGTCCCAGTGGATTCCCAGCCACTGGAACTTTTGGGATGGAGAAAGTCGAGACTTTTTTCTGTTGATCTTGAAGCCTAGGTACTCTAGGAACTGGATCACCTGACTGGAAGCTTGCAAGCATTCGGTCTCGGATGCTGCCCACACCAGCCAGTCGTCCAGGTAGGCTACTACCTGAATTCCCTTTAGGCGTAATTGTTTGAGAGCTGCGCTAGCAAGCTTCGTGAAAATCCTTGGGGCTATGTTTAGCCCGAATGGCATGGCTCTGAAGGCGTACAGTCTCCGTTGTAGCCTGAACCCTAGGTAGGGGGAGAGTCGACGGCTGATTGGAATGTGCCAATAGGCGTCTGACAAGTCTATAGAGACTGAGTATGCCCTCTTGGGCAGTAAGGTCCTTACGTGTTGCAGTGTTAGCATGTATCACTGGATATGCATTGTATAGCATAACAATTCATAAAGGAAACACACACACTTGTGTTTCCCTCACAACCCATTGTTGCAGCCTTCCAGATAATAAAATCAAAATGGTTTATCTCTTCTAGAGTAACCAATGCAAGGTTTCCAGAGGAAACAGGTGGAGCTCACACCTAGGCAATGATTTTAAAATCCTGGATAATAGACAGGGAAGAACTCTGCTTCCTATCTGAGGGCAACAGCAAAGGGCTGTGCAAGAAAACACAATAGTGTTAGAAGATACAGTGCTGTACCTAAACCTTTACTATAGTTTTCTTCTTACTGTATATGCTATACAGAAGAATACTAGTACAGTATAGGAGGATGTGTGCCGGCCTGCCTTTGCCGGCCGGCACACACCACAACTAGCTTTAAAGTATACTACTTAACAGCTATAGGGCGGCAGCACTCTGGTTCAAATGCCTGTGCCGGTCGCCAGCAGCTGCCGGCCGGTAACAGCCAGTGTTGGCCGGCAATGACTGCCGGCCAGCAACTACACAAGGTAGTACCCAGCTGCCGGCCACACTCTTGGTGACCGGCAGACAAGGACTAACATAAGCCGGCCGGCAAAGGTACAAGACCGATGCCAGCCGGCAGCAAAAGAACCAGAAGACTACACCTGCCCGGCTGCCGGCCTCATAGGCCGGCAGCCGGGACAGGTACAGCAC
>NC_090740.1:88189838-88202338 GCF_036898095.1 Palaemon carinicauda
TTACACTTGGTAGCACATCACACATTCATTACCAGCTACATTAATCTAACACTGTTGAACCCATTTACATGTAATGTGGATAGCTAATAGTGTTGTTCAGCCTTCTACTATTTCAGCTCTGTTCTTTGTTCAGTTTATAAAGAGCGAAGCTATTTATTGGTTAGCTTTGACTCACCAGATGAAGACGATTGTCACTCGCAAATTTGCAAAACAGATGTCCATGATTACCAAACCTTTGTTGCTAAGGAAGATTTTGACATAAATAAGGGGGTAATCAAGGTCTGCAACATTTCATAAACTTGCAGTAAAAACAATAATAATCGAAAGTAGACGTCTAATTTCGATCTTGTTCTTTTCTTGTATGCTGGTTTGTTTTCATCTATGGGAGGCGTACTAATGAAAAAAAACGTGTTTATTATTAGCTTAGGAATACCCCAGCTCACCTGATTTCCAATTATCTCTGCTGGGCATGGATGATTTGGCCAATTAGCAATGAAATCTAGATCGAATCCAACACACACCTTGAACCTGGACTATACCGTTCTGTATTACCCATGATAAAGATGTTATCTCTCTACCGCACGCATAACACAGAGGCTCGTACACTGTAATGGTATTTCTACTGAAGCATTTGCATGGTTCCAGCATACTGAAGTCCACCCTTTAGCCCATGGTCGTCATCCTTACACATCGTTCTGAAGAAAGATTTTTCTCTCGCCCTCGTGGGGATCACAGGCTTCTGACGATGCGGGCAGAATGGATCACTACTCACTCCCAAACATCGCCAGCGTGACCTCATACTTGCACAAAGCGAGGGTTTTATCCATGATCGACCTCCCGTAGGAGTATCATCAGGTGCCCATGAACCCAAAAGACATCCAAAGACCACTATTCCCACCCCCTTTGGTGCATACACATTCAATTACTCCTATTTTGGCCTTTTGTACTGCTGGGTCCACTTTTCAACGTCCCATGGACAGAATCTTAAATGACCTCCAATTTGTCTATGTTATATGAATGGTATACTTGTGTTATCTTCCTTTAAATAGAAAAACCTCCGTCAATTACACATTGTACTTGACCACCTACAATAGAAGGAACTTGTAATCCAGTATGACAAGCATACTTTTGGGGTAAAAGAAATATCGTTCTTAGGGCACTGCATCACTCCTGAAGGAGTTCACCCCCTCCAATTCAGAGCTTCCCGACGCTCTCAACCGTCAAAATACTACATGAATTTTTAGACCTTATCAATTACTGTATTTCTACTAGCCATCACTACTACTCTTGCCCCACTCTAGGCCTTCTTCAAGGGCAAGCCAAAAATCCTGATGTGCTGTCCCCTTTAAGAAGTGGCCTTCTGCAAAGCAAAGATTGCCCAATCAATGCTGCTCTCACATTTCCCGTGCCACATGCATCTCTCCTTCTCACCATCGATACCAGCAATATCGCTATTGGGGCAGCCCTTGTGCAAGTGGTTAATGGTTCGCACTGCCCATTTACCTTCAGTAGAAAACTGTCCAAGAGGGAATTCAGCTATTCCTCCTTCAACTGCAAATTACTGGCTGTGTAATTGTCTATTTATCACTCTTGCTAATTCCTGGACGGTACGTCCTTTGACACTTGCACAGATCACATGCCTCTGGTGCAAATCTTCCCTCGACAGTCCGACGCCTGGTCCACTCGTTATCGCTGCTATCTCTCTGCCATGGCCGAATACAACTGTATCTTTGAGCACTTCCCTGGGAAAATGAATCCTGTTGCTGATGCCCTAGCAAGAATCACATTGGCCAATATTTACCTGGAATTCGATTACAACACCTCAGCAGAACTCTAAAGAAAGGATCCAGTGTACCAAGCATGTAGGACATCCTGCACATCCCTCCGTTGGGAGGACTTCCCTCTTGATAACTGTTATGCCATTTTTCTCTGTGACTTCAGTACTTGTAGACCTAGACCGTGGATACCTTCTCCCATGCACGAACAGGTATTTGATTTCAGTCATGGCCTTTCTCATCCCTTGTAATGTTCTATTCCATAGCTACTGAAGACATACCTCATTTGACATGGCAGTACGAAAGATGTGAAGACTTGGGTCCGCGACTGTACATCATGCCAAGCCTCTTAAATACGTCGACACTCGGATTCATGGGTAGGCACCTTTTCTCAACCTCAGCGGCGTTTTGTCCTTATTAACGTTAATTTTGTAGGTCCACTACCCATATGACAAAGACATTGGTACCTGTTTAACTTCATCAACTGCTCCACTTGCTGGCCTTAAGGCATTCCCATGGAACCTACAACGTCCGCCTCGTGTATATTTGCCTTACTCTCAGGAAGGATTGTGTGATTTGGTATACCTGAGCATATTACTTCCGAATAGGGCTACTACTTTCACCTCTCTATTGTCGAAATCATTAGCAAATATCTTCGATATCACCCTTCAACAGACAACAGCATACAACCCTGCTGGATGAGCATTTTCACTCTAACCTGAAAGCAGCTTTGATGTCCCACTGCAAGAACTCCCACTGGTTTATCCAGCTTCCCTGGGTCCTCCTGCGACAAAGAACTACTCCTGAAGATACCCTGGAAATATCAACAGCTGGAATGGTGTATGGCTACCCGTCGGTGGTCCCTTCCATTTTATTTATTTCGTCTGCAACATTGTCCGATAATCTAAAGCACCTATGTCATGTTGTGGGAAAATTAACTCCATGCCACCAGACTCAGAAGCCCTTGCTAAGCAAAACAAACTGAAAGATCTGCACTCAGAAATGCTTCTTACACAATGACACTAGCAAGCTACTATCAATAGTTCCTTGAATGGGCCCTCCCCTTCCACTGATAACTTTAATGCCTGCATATGATTGTCTCAGCGTGTCTGGATATTTTGTGGTGTTCCTGACTGGAATGGCTTGTATGTAAACTGATGCTCTCTCCAAATAAAGTTAGTTATATTTACTCAGCTTATCCGTTATTACCTAACTGGTTTATAGCATTTGTTTACATTAGTCATTAAAGCTACAAATTTGCAATAGTAATGTTCTCTTATTCTATGATATCTTAATGTGGCATAGCATATGAATGTATGGCATATCTTAGTTGAATAACCAATATTTGTTTTTAGTATGGTTAACAATTCAAATTGGTACATTGTATGCTATATTGCATGTGAAAATTAAAAAAAAAAAGATAAATAACATAGGTAACTTCTTATTTGGATACATTTTATGTTACATTTCATGAAAAACTAACAATTGAATAGCATGGAAAAAAGTCAATTAGAAATATTATAAGAATTAAAATGCATTTTAAAATACAAATAAATTCTGGATTATAAGTGATGTAGAGAAATTACCAATTGTCCATCTTCAAATATTTTACAAGTAGTAATACTCATATCTACGTCACAATATATGCATGCCAAAGCAGGTCCAATCCCAAAGCCATTAGGAAATTTTTTATGGCATTGCAAAATTTTCAAACCTTTGTCAGTGATCAGTCAATAGCATTGTATGTCCCATCGGTTCCATCCCTATTTCCTGTTCCATTGTCCTCCATAGATTTTCTATTGAATTGATATAATAGCCTTTGGCAGGTGTGTCCCTTGCCTTAATTTCAGTTTGCCTCATGAATCACTTTGTCAGAAGAAGAGCTTTGTGTATGTGATTATTGTCTTGGACAAATATGATGGGATTGAAGTCAGAGATTACCATGGCTGTTGTTGTTGGCAGCATTATATTCTAATAGCATTACATATTCCTTGGCATTAGAAGGGCCATTCACTATTAGCAGTAGTTCTCCTGGACATTAACTCGACAGTCAGCCTCTATAGCTTATCCCAACCCTCCCGATACTTTCTCTCTCTTGAATATTCCTAGTTTCATTTCTTGTTTCAATACATAATCAGACATGCCTTGCTCTTGTCTCCACGATCCTAGACTGTGCTGCCATCAACCGACATTAAGTAAATTTTGACACTAAAGATTAGATTTTTATAATAATCGATATAGACAAATATACTGTATATTGCAGAGTAAAACCCAGCCAGATATCCTGGTTATATTCCAAAGCACACCAGCTGACCACGTACTCCCTCAGTCTATATCTGGTTGTCTGTGGAAAACATGTGACTTGAAATTTTTGTGTGATAGCAAGATACTTCCTTCGGGTCAACTGTGGATGCTGCAATGCTTTGCTTGTTGTAATGTGGTGTTGCTATGCATGGTTTGTCCTCCTTTCTGTTAATATCCCCTTTTCCTCCCCTCTAAATATCCGTCTATGGATTGTGTGAGTTGACACTCCAATGGAATAAACGATATGTTATGTTCTAATGTACCAAGATAAAGACAAGCCCTGCTGTAATAATGATTACAAACAGGCTTATTCAGAGAAGCAGGAGGCCTATCATCTTTGAAAGTACAACAGATCATATTTGACCTGGAATAATCATATTCAATTAGAAGCTGTTGCTCAAAGAGCTTTTGCTTCAACTGAAAAGGAATGCAATTTAACCACAACAAAAAACGTCTGATACAAGCAAGGAACATAAGTGATGGTCTACCCTTAAATCAGCATTGTTTTGGTATAAACTTAACATTTCCTCCTTCACCTCAACTAGATGGCACTATCACTCACTGCCCAAAGGCTAATGTGTTCGACAGTATAAAGAGTAATGAGAAAATCGATCTACCTCGATCCTCATTGTCTACCCTTAGATCTGCCTTGTTTGGTGTACACTTAACAGTTCCTCCTTTACTTCAACTAGATGGGTCTGTCACTCACTGTCTAAAGGCTAATGTGTTCGACAGTAAATAGAGTAATGAGAAAGTCCATCTTCCTCTATCCTCATTCCTTTTTATCTCGAGGATTAACTATCTAGTTTAGGTTTTCATTTCCGTATAATTGAAACACTTCTGAAGGAACGTAATGGTTATGGTGGTGTAGACCCAAATAGTTTTCCTTTCTTTTTTCAAAAATTTTAATGATTCCTTAGCTCCTAATCTATCTGATATTCTCTGCAAGTTAGCAAGAAGTTTTTATAGCATATGCTACTAAATTTTTATTGTTACTCTATTTTGTGAATGTGTTTGTGGTAGATCTAGCCCACCTAATTACAATCAAATTTTCACAACTTGCATATCATATAAATTTTTGAGCGCCTTTTGGCAAAGTACCTAAAGAGATATGATGAAGGGTTGAAATTTCGCTTTTGCAAAGGCGTTGGAGCATGTGGGGACCTTTTTACAATCGCCAATAATAGCCAAAAATCCCTTGATTCTAGTCGAGAAGTTTGCATGATTGCCCTTGATTTTATTACTGCCTTTGGCTGTATTACTCATGAGGCTCTTATTTACGAATCCGAACAGTTAAGACGAGCTGTGTTCTTGGTTAGCATCATTATCGATTTTTTTTTGGTTATATAGGAATATGATATATTATGTTCCTGAAGGTAGTGTTCTTGACCCATTACTTTTCATAATCTATACACTTGTGGCTTGACCTGAAAACCAAGCTCATCGCATATGCTAATGATGCTACTCTTTGCTTCAATTCCATCTCATGCATATAGCTCTGGGGGTTGCTGAATCTCTTAATATAGGTCTAACTAAAATCATTACATAGTTCAAATTACGGGGCATAAAGTTGAACTGTTGCAAAACTCAAAGTACAATTGTAAGTGGTATCTCAACATCTTGATCTCTGAAAGAATTGGATTTCTTTAACTATGTATCAATCTTTTAAGTTTTGGTGTTATTTTTTTATGGAAAATTTCCTTTTTAGAAAAATATTTGAATTGTTTCTTTTTCAATTACAAAAAAAAGAGAAAAAAAAGAACAAAGAAATACCTATTGAGAAAATCCAAAGATTTTGGTCATCAAGCTATTCTGAAGAAGGGTTTTAATACTTTTCATTTTGTCTTGTTTGAAATACTGTTCTCCTCTCCGGTTTTCAGCAGCTGAATGTCTTCTTAATTTGTTGGACAAGAGCTTGCGGTCCAATTAATATCTTATTCCTGTTCTACTGGCCCCGACGTTCAGTTATTTCTTCATCCATGTTGCATAAGAATTTTCATAACTCTGACCGTCCTTTGCACTCAATTCTTCATAAACAGTATCATTCTGCTCGAAATACTAGGCATGCAGTCAATTCTTATAACCATGCCTTCTCATTCATAAAATATTCCAGAAGTTTTATTTCTACTGTGACCAAGTTGTCGAAGGATCTTCCTAGTCAGCCAGTTGAATTGTTGGAACTTCAAAACTTCAAACTTCCAGTGAATGTTCGACCTAAATATCTCTTTACAGTTTACATATGAAAGGCCTATATTAATGGCGTTACTGTTCTTAAAGTATTCTATATTAATTAGAGATAACTCCCATTTTAGTTTATTAATTTCCTTATTACCTTCGTTCACTGGGCTATTTTTCTCTTTTTGATCTCTTGGGCTTAAAGCATCCTGCTTTTCCTACCATGTTTGTAACTTAGGTAATAATAATAATAATAATAATAATAATAATAATAATAATAATAATAATAATAATAATAATAATAATACAGATAACCAAATTTTCACCTCTCTACCATCATCTTCAACCCACGCCTTGTTATATCCTTTTACCCCCCCCCCCTCCACATTTTCAAGGTCTAAAAATTTTACAACTATTATTCAAACATTTATAATCATCCTATAGCCAAAATTAATGACATTGTTATAAATATAAATATATATATATATATATATATATATATATATATATATATATATATATATATATATATATATATATATATATTTATTGTATATATATATAAATATATATATAAATATATATATATATATATATATATATATATATATATATATATATATATATATATATATATATATATATATATATATATATATATATAAGAACAGGAGATATCAGGAGTAAAGGCCTGAAACGACCACAAAAAATCATAATCATAAGATGAGTTAAGGATAAGGAAATATTTCCCAATTCCTGACCGATTAGCTCAGGTCATTTTTTTTTTTTTTTTTTTTTTTAACGGCTATCCCTACATTAAGAGATACGTTGCGTGATGCCTCCTCTAATAGCATAAGGCATGGTTTATGATTTTTCAGAAGGTTTTATGCCCGCATGCCCTTGCAGTCATCAACCGCAGATATTGGCAATGAGCTTTTACTAAATAGTCCATATGCAAGGCACCAACTTACTCAGCTATTGGCAGTGGATCTATTTTATTACCAAAAAGCGAGGCAAATTCCATTTCAGTTGCTTTTGACGTCACTCAGTACATACGGTGGTGGGATTCATAAGCCCTTAATACAGGTTTAAATGCGTTTCACCTCATAATTCGTCACACTAAGCAATGTGCTAAACAATATATATATATATATATATATATATATATATATATATATATATATATATATATATATATATATATATATATATATATATATATATGTATATATATATATATATATATATATATATATATATATATATATATATATACAGATATATATATATATATATATATATATATATATATATATATATATATATATATATATATATATATATATATATATAGGTAGTAGGCTGGTCAGGGCACCAGCCACCCGTTGAGATACTGCCATTAGAGAGTCACGGGGTCTTTTGCCTGGCCAGACAGAACTACATTGGGTCCTTCTCTCTGGTTACTGTTCATTTTCCCTTTGCCTACATATACACACACCGAATAGTCTGGCCTATTCGTTACATATTCTACTCTGTCCTCATACGCCTGACAACACTGAGATTGTCAAACAATTCTTCTTACTACACTGTAATTGTTCAGTAGCCACTTTCCTCTTTTTAAGGGTAGAAGAGACTCTTTAGCTGTGGTAAGCAGCTCTTCTAGGAGAAGGACACTACAAAATCAAACCAATGTTCTCTAATTTTGGGTAGTACCATGGTCTTCCACTGTTTTGGGTTAGAGTTTTCTTGTTCGAGGGTACACTCGGGAACACTGTTTTATCTTATATCTTATTTCTCTTCCACTTGTTTTGTTAAAGTTTTTGTAGGTTATATAGTGATATTTATTCTAATATTGTTGCTTTTCTTAAAATATCTTATTTTCCTCGTTTCCTTTCCTCACTGAGCTATTTTCCCTGTTGGAGCCCCTGGGCATAATTATAGCATCCTGCTTTTCCAAATAGGGTTGTAGCTTAGCTAGTAATAATAATAATAATAACAATAATAATAATAATAATAATAATAATAATAATAATAATATACATACGTACACACACACACACACACACACACACATATATATATATATATATATATATATATATATATATATATATATATATATATATATATATATATATATATATATATATATATATATATATCAACGTACTTTTGCTTTTATTTACGTCAGTCTTGATACTGTATTTTTGTTTGATGTAAAATTAGCATAAGGTTTAGTCAATAGGGCTTCAGTTGTAAATTTAATCTTTTTTTTTTTGAAGTGTTGTTTTAACCTCCTCCCCGCTCACCTAAAGATTTATATATGTGTAGCTTAACGCTTGATTATTTTCTGTGTTTTTTGAGTCTTTGGTGAGAAGAGACACACGTGTTTACGTGCAAGAAACATGATTGCTTATACACAGTTTGAGCTCGCCACTCCCCGGACCTACTGTAGCAGCTGGCTTTTGTGAGCATATCAGAGGATTGCGACGCTAACGTTTGACGGCTTTAATCAGGTGCATTCCTGCCACCTGCGGTGATTTGTAATTACTGTGTGTTCTCTTCTGCGGTCTTGGCGCTGACGTAGGAATCACGGCATCAAGGTGGACGGGGAGAGACACCGCCGTCAACGCATCCTCGATATAGGCAGTTGCAGGGAGCTTTGGAGCTCGTGGTGACATGCAGGGAGGCAGTTATTAGGTAGGAAATATTTGTTTACCTTTTTTTTTATGGTGGGGAGCCCTTTCCCTCCCTTTGATGGGGAGTGCTGCTAAGCTGCACTCCCTACGGTAGCTGAGTGATAGTGGAGTCGCTACCTTGGTTGAACCCGAGGGTGATTTTTTCCAGACCCAAAGAGTGTGAGAATATATATATATATATATATATATATATATATATATATATATATATATATATATATATATATATATATATATATATATATATATATATATATATATATATATATATATTTAAATTATTTAAATGTCCGACTCTCTCTCATTGAGATTGTGTTGTCTCACGTTGGGAAATTTTGTTAATTGTTAATTGTTAGTTGTTAATTGCTAATTCTAATTGTTACGTAGTAACAAGGCTAACTCTTCTAAATTTTTGTTCTTAATAAATTTTGTCAAGTTTTCCCAAGTGTTTTCTTTTCCACTGACCAATTTGCTGTTGGATACCTTTTTTTAAACACTAACCTATCTTATCCTGCAATAAGAACTTGCACCACGGCTCTACAAGGGTCTTAACATATTTGGCGACTGTGACAGGATAGAGATCTCAAGTTATCCGGTATTTTGGTCGGTGGAACGATACTCGTGTGGACTCTTCAATATTTATTTTTTTGGTATTAGTGTTGCCTTTCTCCCCTGAATTTCTGTTTTCTTTTACGAAATGGAGGAATTTATTTTTGATCCAGCTGAATTTTTGGGTCAGCTGATTGCATTAAGTATTTGCCCCTGTAAGGTAAGAAACAATTAGTAGAGTCTGCTAAGTGTTTGGGTGTTCCGCGGAAGGTGACGGACACCAGAGCAGATATATAGGTAGCAGTTAGGAATAAAATAAAACAGGAGTTAGCTGAAGCTGAACATTCAGTGAGTGAGAGTGGGGTATTTGGTGATAGTGAGGAGAGTTTGAGTAAGGGTTTAGAAGAGGACAAAGTAAGTATGAGGGCTGGTCTAACTCGGTTTGGGGATCCTTTGTCGTAGGTACCATTTATGAGGGTCCAGCAAATTTTCCCAACAGATGGGGTAATGTATCCTCTAATCAGTTCTTGCCCCCCCCCCCTAATCTGTACCCTTCAAATCTCTGTCCCATGTTAATGTATTGGGTGACTCCAATGAGGAGAAGGAATAAAACCTTATTTGCAAACGCATAGAGTTGCAAAAAATGGAGTTTGAGGAGAACAAGTGGGTAAGGTTTCATGAGTTGGAGATGGCGAAAGTGAATATAGCGATAGCTAGGTTGCAGGGGGCTAATTTGATAAGTCCTCCTAAATATACCTTCCAAGCTTGGTTTAATATAGGTGCTGCACTAAAATTGGTGCCAGTGTTTGACAAAAAGAATATCCATGAGTTCTTCAAGGCATTTGAGCATGTGGCCTTACGATTGTCAGGGCCTGCAGAAATGTGGACTGTATTAATACAGTGTAGGTTAGTGGGCAAAGCAATGCTGGTGTATAATGCCATGGAGGAGAGAGTAGCTCGGGATTAACAGAAGGTAAAAGCCTCAATTTTAAAGTTTTACGACTTGGTCCCTGTGGCCTACCGCCTCTGGTTTCGCAACAATATAAAACACCCTGCACAGTCTTTCGTGTGGTTTGCACGCGTAAAGGAGGAACAGTTCGACGATTGACTGAAAAGTCATCGGATAGTCACTTTATCTGCGTTATGTGAACTGCTGATCCTTGAGGAATTTAAGAAGGCCTGTAGCAGGGAGTCCCGAGTTCACCTGGAAGCTCACCCTCTAAACGTTGGGGTCCGTGGAAAATAATTCCCCTAGTAAGTGATCTCACCCTGTGTCCAGTGCAGTGTTAAAAGCATATTTTTTAAGAATAGTGCATTTTAAAGATGGTCAGTTACCTAAGGGTCAAACGCTAGGATCAGATTTGTCTTTGAAACAAGTGAGACCGAATATTACTTATTTTATAAGAAGAGCGACCCCGGCTAGTATACCATTGTGTCATTACCCTAGGAAAGTGTCTTCTTCGATTAACTTTTTTCAGTACATGTCCTTTGAGGGTTTACAGGCATATACAGGTTGGAAGTCCACCAGGGTGCTCTCCAGGCATTATCTGAGACAATTGGAAGAAATACGTCATTTTGTGGTGGCCGTGGGTATTGCTATCAAACCCGCTGCATCGACATAGCCCTCAAGTACGTCCCTGGGCACTCTTCCAGCTTATTTCTTTTAATGAGTAATCTAAGTTTCTGTTTCAGGATCATTAACAAATTTTTATTTTTCAGGATTCATTACTGTATCACTGAATTTAGCTTGTACCTGCTTAACTATAGTATATTTACCTTATCTCCTACCATAATGATGGTAGCAGAGGGGAAACCTCCTCGTCGACTTCCCATATCCCCAAGAATGGTAATATTAATTCTAAGGGGGGCGTCCTCCCCCTGAAGTTTTTGCTAATAGAGACTTCCCAGGTGGGGGAAATGACAGTATAATGGAAATAGAAGCTTAGGCTGTAAAGGAAGCTGTTTTTGGTGCAACAAGCCCAGGCACTTCCAAAACCAGTGTAATGCTTGTAGGATGTACCTACATCGCAATAATCAAAGTCCTGTAGCTTTGGTTTATGATAAGTCAGAGGTTAGTAGCAGTAGTCTTGTAGACAGACCTTTAGTAGATAGGAGTAGTTTAGTAAATAGTAGTAAGCCTAATGCTCCTAATCCCCAATCGTGACTCAAGTACGACAAATATGTGTGGCCTGGAGAGCTGATTTTTGACTCTCTTGTTGTCCAGGTGAAGTTTTTTAGGTACACTGGTTCTGCCAGGTCGTTAGTCATAAAGAGGTCTCTGAATGGTTTTGAAAAAATTAGTGGAAATCTTGTATTGCTGGCAGGTTTTCCGGATTCAGTTGTGTCCGCTCCTTTGGTTAATTTCCGCATTTCTTTTCCAGGATATGATTGCGTCACTGAGTTGGCTGTGATGGATAGTCTACCTCTCCCGGGTATTGATGGTATCCTGGGAAATGATATGCTGGATAGTGAAGGACAGGAGCTTTCCCCTATATTATCAGTAAATGCTAGTCCCGTGGCTGTAATGACTCGGTCCGTAGCAAAAGCTGCTAATTTACTTGATGTGAAGAGCAATGATGACTTAATGTTAAGCAGTGTAGAGTTAGATGTTTTATGGCCCGGGGCAGTATAGAGTAGTTGTAGTGATGTAGTTAATACGTAACTTGATTGGGACAGAGCTGATTTTAATCAAGCTCTATAAGATGAATTAATTTTGATTTAAGCGATGTTGAGGATCTGACTAAACATAGGGTTGGAGTTGTAAAGGGCTTATTATACAGGTTTACTCGTCTGGCATCTGAAAATTTTAATAAAACTGGTCGGGTGGAACAGATTGTGATACCTTCTCAAGTGAGTAATTCTGTTTTGGAGTTAGCTCATACTATTTTTTTTTGTTTTCAGGTCATTTGGGTGAGTTACAAACTTTTCATAGCCTGGCTAGGTATTTTTGGTGGCCTGGAATTAAATTGAGTGTGAAGCAGTTTATGAGAGAGTGTAA
>NC_090740.1:88207338-88217338 GCF_036898095.1 Palaemon carinicauda
TCTCTCTCTCTCTCTCTCTCTCTCAAATACCTTTCCATCATATAAACTTCTTTGCTTGATATCAGTAATAAAGCGACTAAATAAGTCTAAGGCACCGGTCACGATGATATTCATCTAAGAGAGATTATAGAGCTAGAAGAAGAGATAACCCCACACTTTTACAAAATATTCTGAAAGAGAGCAAACAAATGAAAGGTACCACAAAAATGGAACTAAGGCTACAAGAAGGGATGAAAAGAAGAACCTGGAAATTATAGACCTGCAAGTTCAAATCCAGTGCCTTACAAAATTATTGAATCAAGGTTAGTAGATTTAATGTCAGAACATATGGAAATAAATCCTCCTCTGAATGACCGGAAACATGATTAAAGACCAAAGAGAATTTGTTCGACAAATATGTTGGACTTTTTTCTACAAGCTTAGCATTTATGACAAAAGCAGGACAATAGACATTGTATACCTTGACTTTGAAAAGGCTTATGATAATTTCCCTCATAAAAAATGAATGGTTAAAATTACAGTACTTGACAACAATGACGATCTAGTTGAATGGATCGAAGATTAGTTGATAAACAGAATCAATGGAGTGGGGGTAGATGTCACAAGCCGATTACCTCAAGAATCCGTCCTTGACTCATTACTATTTCTGATTTTCATTAACGACATTAATTTAGGATTAACCCTTCGAGTAGCCAAATTTTCTGACTATACTAAACTGGGAATAAATGTTACAATGTCAGAAGACGTATAAGCCTTTGAAGAGGATCTAATCAAATTAGGTGAATGGTCGGGAAAACAGCAAACGCCTTTCAACAGTGAGCGATGTAAAATTATGCACATAGTTTAGAGTAACCCAAAATTAGATTACTCGCTGCTGGACAAAGAAAATACAAATAAGGAACAGGAGGAAGATTTTGTCATTATTATTAGCAAAAATTTGAGGTTCACCAATAAAAGCATAAAGGAACAACAAATGTAAATTACTACTCTCTATTAACGTTTATCACAAATCAGTCAAATAACGGATATAAACTAGAATTAAAAAGACGCAACATATCTCAATGTTGTAATTTCTTTACATACAAAATAATAAGTATATGGAATAGACTTCGAGCGTATGTAGTAAACAGTAACACAATAAAGGAGTTCAAAACTAAGATAGCCAAGATCATAAAAACTCTCTAAACGTTAGAACCAAATTGCTCTACCCAAGGACAAATGGAGTGTCCTCGGATGGACTTCCGAGTATTTGAGACATCAAAAATTCTTGTATCTCCTTGCAACTCATAACGTTTGAATCATCTTGGTTGTTTGAACATCGGTCACCTTTCGGGGCAAGAAGGGCATGATCTCTGCAAGTAAAGTATGGCGATGCAGCACTGCTTTTGTTGGTGGGTGTTCATTATAAGTTCTGCTTACAAAAAAACGAAAAAGTGATACTTTCTTCATAAATCTCTTTTTATATGCTTTTCTAAAATTAGATGAATATATTCCCTTGTTTTATTCAATAGAAAAATAAAAATAAAAGAACTGAGAAAAAAATGCACTTTCTCTCATAAGTAGAATTAGAAGATTTTTAGTATTTCACACTTTACTTCTTTTTGCTCTATTTTATTTTTCATGGTTAGCTGTTTACAAAAGTACTCTTTTTACGTGCATGTATTATACTGTGTCATATTATTGTAGCGTATTGAAAATTCGCTGCCTAGAGAACTGCTGGATTAAGGTTCGCGACCCTCTTTACTCCGTTAGTTTCTTGCAACTTCACTCTCCTTTTATTATTATTATTATTATTATTATTATTATTATTATTATTATTATTATTATTATTATTAGCCAAGCCAAAACCTTAGTTGGGAAAACAGGATGCTATAAGCACAAGGGCTCCAATAGGGAAAAATAGTCCAGTGGGCAAAGGAAATAGCGTAATAAATAAATTATGAGAACAATCTAACAATAAATCATTCTAAAAACCGTAACAACGTCAAAACAGATATGTCATATATAAACTATTAACAATGTAAAACAGATATGTGATATATAAACTATAAAAAGACTCGTGTCAGCCTGGTCAAAATAAAATCATTTACTGTAACTATGAATTTTGGAGTTCTACTGACTCAACTACCCGATTATGAAAATCATTCCACAATTTGGTCAAAGCTGGAATAAAACTTCTAGAATACTGTGTAGTATTGAGCCTCATGATAGAGAAGACCTGGCAATTAGAACATACTACCTGCCTAGTATTACGAAAAGAATATAATTGTCCAGGGAGATCTGAATGCAAAGGATGGTCAGAGTTATGAAAAATCTTATACAACATGCAGAATGAACTAATTGAACGACGGTGCCGAAGATTAATAACTAGATCAGGATTAAGAAATTTAATAGACCGTAAGTTTCTGTCCAACAAATTAAAATGAGAATCACCAGCTGCAGACCAGACAGGAGAACAATACTCAAAACAAAATAAAATGAATAAATTAAAACACCTCTTCAGAATAGATTGATCACCGTGAATCTTAAAAGACTTTCTCAGTAAGACAATTTTTTTGTGCAATTGAAGAAGTGACAGACCTAATGTGTTTCTCAAAAGTAAATTTGCTGTCGAGAATCACACCTAAAATTTTAAAAGAGTTATACAAATTTAAAGAAACATTATCAATACTGAAATCCGGATGTTGAGGAGCCACCGTCCTTGACCTACTTACAGTCATACTCTGAGTTTTGTTATGATTCAACTTCATACCCCTAATTTGCACCTTGCACTAATTTTAGCAAGATCTCTATTAAGGGATTCACCAACACCTGAACTACATTCACGGGATGGAATTGATGCAAAGAGAGTAGCATCATGTGCATATGCAACAAGCTTGATTTCTAGGCCAAACCACATGTTATGGGTATATAGTAGGAAAAGTAAAGGGCCAAGAACACTACTCTGTGAAACACTGGATATCACATTCCTATACACACTATGGTGCCCATCAACAAAAACGCTTTGAGATCTATTACTTAAAGAATCAATAATAATGCTAAGAAACGACCCACCCACTCCCATCTGTTTCAGTTTGAAAACAAGGGCCTAATGATTAACAGGGTCAAAGGCCGCACTAAAATCAAGGCCAATCATACGAACTTCCTGACCACAATCAAGAAATTTCTGTACATCATTGGAGATTGCAAGAAGGGTATCACATGCTCCAAGGCCTTTACAAAAACCAAATTACAAACTAGGGAATTGATTATTATCTTCAGCAAACGTAATAGGACGTTTTGCAAGAAGACGTTCAAAAACTTTAGATAATATGGGACTTATGGAAATTGGGCGATAATCAGTGGGACTAGAGCTACCACAAACACACTTACATAGAGGAGTAACATTACCAATTCTCCAACAAATGCTAAAAGCTCCTGTTCTTGCTAACTTGCGCAAAATAACAGATAACTTTGGAGCTAAGAAATCTGCAGTCTTTATGAAAATCAAAGGAAAACTACCATTTGGGTCTACACCTCCATAAGCATCAAGGTCCATCAACAGAGATTTAATTTCACGAGATCGAAAAGCTAAACTACTTAATTTAGCGTCAGGAAAACAAGAATGAGGAAGTTCAAGTATTTCATTACTATGCATATTGTCAAAAACATCAGCCAAAAGGGTTGCCTTTTCCTTTGGACAGTGAGTGACTGAGCTATCTGTTTCAAGTAAAGGAGGAACTGTTGCATCTACACCAAAGAGTGCAGATTTAAGGATAGAACACCATTTATGTTCCGGAGTTGTACCAGAAAGGGTTTCTATTATGGTTAAATTGTATTCCTTGTCAGTTCAGGCTTAAACTCTCAGAGCAAAAGCTATTACCTGAGTAGGTAGTAGGTTGGCCAAGGCTACAGCCACCCATTAAGATACTACCACTAGAGAGCTATGGCTTCTTTTGACTGTCCAGACAGTACTACATTAGATCCTTCTCTCTGGTTACAGTTCATTTTCCGATTGCTTACACACACCGAATATTCTGGCCTATTTTTTACATATTCTCCTCTGTCCTCATACACCTGACAACACTGAGATTACCAAACAATTCCTCTTCCCGCAAAGGGGTTACTGTACTATAATTGTTCAGTGCCCACTTTCCTCTTGTTAAGGGTAGAAGAGACTCTTTAGCTATGGTAAGCAGCTCTTCTAGGAGAAAGACACTACAAAATCAAACCATTGTTCTCTAGTTTTGGGTAGTGCCATAGCCTCTGTACCATGGTCTTCCACTGTCTTGGGTTAGAGTTCTCTTGCTTTGGGGTACACTCGGGCACACTATTCTATATTATTTCTCGTACTCTTATTTTGTTAAAGTTTATATAGTTTTTATAGATGTTTATTCTAATGATTTTACTCTTCTTAAAATATTTTATTTTACCCTTTTTCCTTTCCTCACTGGGCTATTTTGCCTGTTGGAGCCCCTGGGCTTATAGCATCCTGCTTTTCCAACTAGGGTTGTAATTTAGCAGATAATAATAATAATAATAATAATAATAATAATAATAATAATAATAATAATAATAATAATAATAATAATAATAATATAGTTATTCCAGGTCAAAACTGGTCTGTTGCCCTTCCAAAGATGAAAGACCTCCTGCTTCTTCAAATACGCACGTCTACAATCATCATTGAACCACGGCTTATCCTTCACTCGGTACCTTAGCACACAAGAAGGGATACGCCTAACAATTATTTTGACTAGATTGTCATTCAAAGGGACAACAGGATCAATACTACTATATAATTGAGACCAATTTAAGCACAAAAGCTCATGCAAAATCCTATTCCAGTCAGCTTGGGATTTCTTATAAATTTTATAAGAGTATGATGTGGCGGGATGTTGCAAAACAACCTCCACACCCTTGAATCACACTTACTGACAATGGTCTCCTCAACACATACTTTCCCCTTACGTTATCTAAAACTGGACTCTTAGACAAAAGGACACAAAAAACAAAACCATAACCTTAAAACTATATTTATTAAAACTAGAATACTTATCACAACCCATCCACAACCAAAATATCACTTGAAACTAATTATAAACTTGAACACTATATATAAAATAACTTAATACCATTCGAATAAACCAACCAAAAAAACAACACATAACAAAACTTAAAATTAAATTAACCACAACCTTAACTTCAAATCACAAAAACATATATATTGCGTGTGTTCACTAACACTCCGCAAGATTAGTCACAAAAAACACTTTAGTAATCTTTCACTAGCCAACTGTCTTTATTGGCACAACACCACTATATATAACCAGAAGACTGTCTTAAATATCCATAACAGCCTTAACCCCTCGGGGTCATGGGTGTCATCGTTGTCGATATCATCATCATCATCATCATCATCATTAAGAATAGCAATCGAAGTTCATCCAGTCCTGGTCATCAACATTTATCTAAATCCAAAGAGCAGTCTAAACATGATCGTAAGTCAGGCCAGGTCATCAACGGTTGGGCAACAATCAAAACTAAGTTTTCTCCAAAGGAGGAATCACGGCCTGCCAAAATAAAAAAGAAAAACACTTACGAACACTTCTAGCTAACTGAACTATCGCACTATAATCAAAGATAAATAATAAATTGTTCCTATCATTCACAATCACGACAAGCAAAGATAAACAAAACTGTACTTACTCAGAAAATCAATAATCACTTCCTCGCTGGTAAAGAAAAATAATAAATCCAGCGTTCACACAACTGACTCAGGACGCAGTTAATCAAAAAAAGCATTCGCTCCGAAACATTCACCACTGTCGTAACCTAACTAAAAAATATAAACAAACAACCTCAAATATACCGACAGTTTTTCCCACTACAAACAATCATTCGCTAACTACCACTCTCTCTCTCTCTCTCTCTCTCTCTCTCTCTCTCTCTCTCTCTCTCTCTCTCTCTCTCTCTCTCTCTCTCTCTCTCTCAGGATTTGGCAAAAAACAGAAATTAAAATAAAGCAAAAATAAATCCTCCACATTGATACATCAGGGACAGGCTGGTCAGTCTTTATTACTAATGAAATTAGGGCATGATCAGATTTCCCGACTGGAGAACCATCTTTACTAGTTATAACGCCAGGGGAATCAGTATATACGAGGTCCAAGCAATTACCAGAACTGTGAGTAGCTAGGAATAGGGGTTTGGATGATCCTCTAGGCCTACCTGTTAAGTCACTAGCAGTCATTACATGGCCAATCTTGATCCTAGCTTGGATGGGGACTGTGGCGCTTATTGTATAAATATAAGGATAGTCTCTTGAACATGAAGGTTATTTTCACTATCCCTTGCCATCATGAGGAGCTTTTAAGATTTCACAACCCTGATAAAATAATTACTCCCTGTCTACTGAAGTATCGTAATTATTGATTTGCAACACCTTTTCATGTGTTTTATTTAAAAAAAAAAGAATATCGGTGAAATCAATCAACATATTATTAAGAAAACCCACAATTATAATTGTTGACAATTAAAAACATTAGAGCGAAATTTCAATAACGAACCCGTTATCATAATGAAAATAAATTAATGGTTCAAATAAGGTATTAACTATAACTAAATCGAATTCTTTATATTTATTAGTAATTCTTTTTTACCTCTTTTTCACAAAAAATTTAAGTATTGGTTTGTTTTACTGTGTTAAATTAAAATAATTATAATGATGTCAATTAGGTGTAGCAATTAAATGAGGAAATGACTTGGTATCTTTTTCGGTTAAGCCAAAGATATTATCAGTATAAGAACAATAAATTTAAAAAAAAAAAGAAAAAAAAAACCATGTAAATATTTTTATATGAGAGGGAAAATGTTTCTACATTTCAACGTGAATTACATATTTCATGCGGCATAATTAGAATAATTCTAAATATTCACTTAATTAGACTAAAAGCCTAAGTCTAAATATAATTAATTTCCCTAACGTATTAAGAGATTCTCAGTCACGCAGGTAGACTTCACTAACAGCGTTCTATGTTGTAATCCACCACTGCCCACATCACTCATAATTCAAGACTAAAATTTTCCATTAAACCGTCGCTGTTACAATATCTATAGAGATATAACTCTGAGCTATGATATTGTCATTTCCATAGCATTTGCATGTAAGGAATATTTTCTTCACTGAATATCCTCAACCGTCTTCATAATTTTTTGGGTGGCGTATCTTACACAAATTTCCTCCTGCGCAAGGGGATGAAAAAAAAATGTGTTATAGAGAGAGAGAGAGAGAGAGAGAGAGAGAGAGAGAGAGAGAGAGAGAGAGAGAGAGAATAAAAAAAAATTAACTGTTGCTGTACCAATTATAAACGGTACATTTTCGGATTGGTTTTCAATAAAGAAAATTTCGATTGGATTAGCAAACTCTTAAAAGAATGCAACAATGGGAAACGATCCACGAATTACAAGCAGGCTTTGCTCTTCTGACTTCGTACGGAAAATTGGTAAATCTTATATGACAAGGAAGAATGCTTATACGGGTTCTTCTAATATGTGGAAGAATAGATAATCAATTAATGAATGAGGAATTCATATTCAAACCCTTAATCTTATTGATAAGAAAAAATAGTAATCATTTGAAATAAAAGCTTTAATACTATTCATAAGCAGTAGACATTCAGAGAAGGAAAAATTATTCTAACTAGGCAGAGCAATAAGGACCTTGTTTTAAAGCATTTCGACCCAAAACCGTGTTCAGCTCACCAATAATTAGTTCAATGTGGAGCTCTGCCTATATAATTTCAAAAGGTCATTGTCTGCATAACTCATTTGTTCATTTATAAGGTTTTGATAAACACTAGTAAATTATAGGTACACATTCTCTGCATACCAGTAAAAAAAGGTATAATACTTCTAAATAGATGGGGGAAAAAATATTATATTGAATTCGAGGATGATTTGAATGTTCTCGATGGCATTTGTGCAACTACCTTAATGAAAACCATCGGATGATGTTAAATCAGTTTCTTTTACAGATTTCGGCTTTATGAAAAATATGCTCTCCCTGAAGACAACTATAAAAAATTGAAAATTATATTTTCAACGATTGCTTTCTTTATAACTTTATTTTCTCTTTTATTTGTCCTGACATTAACCTATAATCTTTCTTTATATCGGTAACTATTTTTCCTATGTTCTCATGGTTATTCTAAATCGTTTATCTTTTATGTATTTCTCCTTATTTATCACCCACTTTTCATTGCCAGCATTTTCTGGCAAACACCAATTTACCTTACGTTAGGCATTGGGCACAACTGGCCGTACTACACAGCTACACGGGAAAATTTTTTGTGAAATCATGAGTGTGACGCAAGGGGCACGCAGCAGTCTTTGACCTCGTAGCCCGCCGTATAGCGGCCGCAGAATCTTCACTCTCTGCACTAAAATGTTCAACGGCAGTCAAGAAAATTTGTAGTCGCAGACAGGATGCACGTCTGACGCAAGTAAGCCGTGCGTGTGACTTTCGTGCCGTAGGATTATCTGTGGCATGATGTCTGCACATTGGTCGTGCGTTTAATTTGCGTGTAACTTGCGTCACAAGTACGAGCCACGCACGTTTGTCCCACTGAATTAAAAGAAGTACGTGGTCCGTACGTGCACCGTACGATGCTATTGCGGCAAAAGTAGGTGTGTAGTACAATGACCGGACGACGTTAATACTAATGCACGATATTTATATGATTATTTTCAGGATATATATTCTGCTGCAACAAGTACATCATCATTCTGATGTACACCTAGATTCAAAAGTCCGCCGACACTCAAGGGAATCGTTCGTCAGAGGTCTCTAGTGTTACCATGACAAAACAAAGAAAGAGTTGGTCTTCTTACTACCTTCAAGAAAATGGGCGGAGACTTGTCCAACTCAGCGAACGCTTAAAAATATTATAAATCGAGTTGCCATATTTCATACTGTGGTATCACTTGTCCCTCGATTATTCACTACAAATACACAAAACACACACACACATATATATATATATATATATATATATATATATATATATATATATATATATAATATATATATATATATATATATATATATATATATATATATACATATATGTATATATATAAGATTATTTTTACTATTCTTTTGAGGAGCCCAGTAGACACTTTCAATGGATGGGTAGGTGGCGGGGGAGAGGGGGTGGGGGGCTTTTGGAAGGGGTAGGGATTACTCCTCCCCCGGGCAGTCCGACACTGAAGAATTTGAAGAAACAAGGAAGTCATTTGTATTTTAGAGATTGTGGAAAGAATTTAAGAAATTCTTGATACAACTTGTAAAATATTGTATCATTGCCTCAATCTATTTGATAACCGTTAATGTTCCATGAAATATTGCTAACCTAATTCATAATTAGTTCATTTGTAGTAGCTAGTAGCAACCGAATAAATAGCCGTTGTTGTTCTAAGGTTGATTAGTAACCAAAGTTAACTATTAACTTTGCATAATAAATAATCTGTGACGGAAGCAGTAAATACTGATGACTGCATAGCTCTTTGAATACAATCAGAATTTAGTTTATTGAATCGAAAGGAATTGTATTGCGGTAAATGAGACCACTATTACATTCTAGCAAAACCTTTGAGAAATTTGCTTTATTGATAAATCATATAAAAAAGTCTCTTTGTCCTCAGAACGACATAATTTCCCAAGATTTTGTAATGAAAGTAAGAAATACTAATTTTCCCGTAATATATCCTCCAATTTTCCAAAAAAAAAATATAAGCGCAGGGGGCATGAGCACAAAATGATTTCCTACACTAATACCTTGGCTGTAAGTTATCAGTGATTATGTAATTACTAGTAGCTTTATCTTCAGAAAATTACGTAGCTTGATCACGCTGACTTCTAATAATCATGATTCAAATAGGCGTGTCTCCATGATCAAGTTCCTATTTGTGTTCCTTTCATTCATTCTTTATTCATTCGTTTATTAAACATGTTGGGTAT
>NC_090740.1:88232338-88247338 GCF_036898095.1 Palaemon carinicauda
GCTCAGAGAGTTTATGCCTCAATTGAAAAGGAATTAAATTCAACCATGTAAGAAACCCTTTCTGGTACAACTAAGGAACATAAATGGTGGTCTACCCTTAAACCTGTACTCTTTCATGTAAATTCAAGAGTTCCTCCTTTACTTAAACCAGATGGCTCAGTCACTTACTGTCCAAAGGAAAAGGCAACCCTTTTGGCTGATGTTTTTGACAGTAAAGAGAGTAATGAAAAACTCGAACTTCCTCATTCTTGTATTCCTGAGTCTAAACTTAGTAGTTTAGCTTTTCGATCTCGTGAAATTGAAGCTCTGTTGATGGACCTTGATGCTTATGGAGGTGTAGACCCAAATGGTATTTTTCCTTTGTTTTTTAAAAAGACTGCAGATTTATTAGCTTCAAATTTATCTGTTGTTTTGCGCAAGTTATCGAGAAGAAGAGCTTTTAGCACTTGTTGGAGAATTGTTTTTGTTACTTGTCTATGTAAATGTATTTGTGGTAGCTCAAGTCTAACTGATTACCACCCAATTTCAATGACTCTCATGTTATCTAAAGTTTTTGAACGTCTTCTGGCAAAACGTCTCAATAAGTTTGCAGAAGGTAATCGTCTATTCCCTAGTTTGCAATTTCGTTTTTGCAAAGGCCTTGGAGCCTGTGATGCCCTTCTTTAAAATATCCAATGCGGCACAGAAATCCCCTGATCGTGGTTAGGATGTTCGCATGATTGTCCTTGATTTTAGTGCTTCCTTTGACCATGTTAATCATGAGGCCCTTGTTTTCAAACTCTGTAGTTGGAAGTGGGTCTGTCGTTCCTTAGCATTATTATTGATTTTTTAAGTAATAGATCTGAAAGGGTTGTTGTTGATGGGCATCATAGGGAGTATAGGAAAGTAATTTCTGGTGTTCCAGAGGGGAGTGTTCTTGGCCCATTACATTCCATACTATGTACACAAGACATGTGGATTTACCTCGAAAACTAAGCTTGTTGTATATGCAGATGATGCTACTCTCTTTGCATCAATTTCATTCCCTGAACGTAGCTCTGGAGTTCCTGAATCCCTTAACAGATCTCTATCTATCTATATACCAAGGCACTTCCCCCAATTTTGGGGGGTAGCCGACATCAACAAGAAACAAAACAAAAAAGGGGACCTCTACTTTCTACGTTCCTCCAGCCTAACCAGGGACTCAGCCGAGTTCAGCTGGTACTGCTAGGGTGCCACAGCCCAACCTCCCACATTTTCCACCACAGATGAAGCTTCATACTGCCGAGTCCCCTACTGCTGCTACCTCCGCGGTCATCTAAGGCACCGGAGGAAGCAGCAGGGCCTACCGGAACTGCGTCACAATCGCTCGCCATTCATTCCTATTTCTAGCACGCTCTCTTGCCTCTCTCACATCTATCCTCCTATCACCCAGAGCTTTCTTCACACCATCCATCCACCCAAACCTTGGCCTTCCTCCTGTACTTCTCCCATCAACTCTTGCATTCATCACCTACTTTAGCAGACAGCCACTTTCCATTCTCTCAACATGGCCAAACCACCTTAACACATTCATATCCACTCTAGCCGCTAACTCATTTGTTACACCCGTTCTCACCCTCACCACTTCGTTCCTAACCCTATCTACTCGAGATACACCAGCCATACTCCTCAGACACTTCATCTCAAACACATTCAATTTCTGCCTCTCCATCACTTTCATTCCCCACAACTCTGATCCATACATCACAGTTGGTACAATCACTTTCTCATAGAGAACTATCTTTACATTCATGCCCAACCCTCTATTTTTTACTACTCCCTTAACTGGCCCCAACACTTCGCAGCCTTCATTGACTCTCTGACGTACATCTGCTTCCACTCCACCATTTGCTGCAACAACAGACCCCAAGTACTTAAACTGATCCACCTCCTCAAGTAACTCTCCATTCAACATGACATTCAACCTTGCACCACCTTCCCTTCTCGTACATCTCATAACCTTACTCTTACCCGCATTAACTCTCAACTTCCTTCTCTCACACACCCTTCCAAATTCTGTCACTAGTCGGTCAAGCTTCTCTTCTGTGTCTGCTACCAGTACAGTATCATCCGCAAACAACTGATTTACCTCCCATTCATGATTATTCTCGCCTACCAGTTTTAATCCTCGTCCAAGCACTCGAGCATTCACCTCTTTCACCACTCCATCAACATACAAGTTAAACAACCACGGTGACATCACACATCACTGTATCAGCCCCACTCTCACCGGAAACCAATCGCTCACTTCATTTCCTATTCTAACACATGCTTTACTACCTTTGTAAAAACTTTTCACTGCTTGCAACAACCTTCCACCAACTCCATATAACCTCATCACATTCCACATTGCTTCCCTATCAACTCTATCATATGCTTTCTCCAGATCCATAAACGCAACATTCACCTCCTTACCTTTTGCTAAATATTTCTCTCATATCTGCCTAACTGTAAAAATCTGATTCATACAACCCCTACCTCTTCTAAAACCACCCTGTACTTCCAAGATTGCATTCTCTGTTTTATCCTTAATCCTATTAATCAGTACTCTACCATACACTTTTCCAACTACACTCAACAAACTAATACCTCTTGAATTACAACACTCATGCACATCTCCCTTACCCTTATATAGTGGTACAATACATGCACAGACCCAATCTACTGGTACCATTGACAACATTAACAGATATCTAGCTAAAATTAGTGCTTGGTGCAAATTATGGGGTATGAAGTTGAATCCTAACAAAACTCAAAGTATGATTGTAAGTAGGTCTAGGACTTTAGCTCCATAACATCTTGATCTCAGTATTGTTAGTATGACTCTTTTAAAATCTTGGTTGTGATTCTCGACAGCAAACTTTTGAGAAACACATTAGGGTCTGTGTCTTCTTGAATTGCACAAAAAATGGCTTATTGAGAAAGTCTTTCAAGATTTTCGGTGATCAATCTATTCTGAAGAAGTGTTTAAATTCTTTCATTTTACCTTGTCTTGAGAATTGTTCCCCTGTCCGGTCTTCAGCTGCTGATTCTCATTTTAATTTGTTGAACAGAAACTTACGGTCTATTAAATTTCTTATTCCTGATCTAGATATTAATCTTTGGCATCGTCGTTCAATTAGTTCATTATGCATGTTGCATAGGATATCTCATAATTCTGATCATCTTTTACATTCAGATCTTCCCGGCCAATTCCATCCTGTTCGTAATATTAGGCAAGCAGTTAATTCTAATAGTCAGGCCCTCTTCATCATGAGGCTCAATACTGCACAGTATTCTAGAAGTTTTATTCCAGTTGTGGAATGATTTTCCTAATTGGGTAGTTGAATCAGTAGAACTTCAAAAGTTCAATGTTGCAGCAAATGTTTTTATGTTGAACAGGCTTACATGGGTCTTTTTATTGTTTAAATATGACATATCTGTTTTGACGTTGTTATTGTTTTTAGAATGATTTATTGTTAATTTGTTCTCATCATTCATTTATTTCCTTATTTCCTTTCCTCACTGGGTTATTTTTCCCTATTGGAGCCTCTGGGCTTATAGCACCTTGATTTTCCAACTAGGGTTTTAGCATGACTAATAATAATAATAATAATAATAATAATAATAATAATAATAATAATAATAATAAAATGTAATGCATATTTAGTTGCTAATGAAATGTATTTTTCAGGATATTTATTTCCATTGTGAATGTTGAAATAATTTAGTCTTCCTAATTGTTAATTATTTGGTAACGTCAAGTGTTGGTTCAAGTTTTGTAGACTCTTCTATACTTTGTTTTTCTTACTTTTGGATTGGCTTGAAAAGTTGGATTGATGAAAAGCTGAGAGCAGAACAAGCAGTGTTTAGAAAATGTAGAGGTTCAACTGACCAAAATTTTATTTCAAGAAATGTTTTCAGAGAAACGTAAAATATAGAAATTTTCTCATGATGGTATTTTTGAACTATGAAGAGGCCTTTGATAGTGTGTACAGACAAATTTTGTGTAGAGTTTTGCGTTATAATGGAATTCCTCTTAAACATGCAAATTTGATTAAGTCTGTTAATGAGCAGAGCAAGTGTAAAATTTATGTTAATGTAGTGGTATCAAATGAATTTCAAGTGAGCAGTGAAGTACTCCAAGGGAATGTTTTATCACCTATGTTGTTTATCCTTGTCATGGATTCTGTAATGCGTAAAAAATAGGGATGGTGGAGAAGGATTGGACATAGTATATAGAATATATTGTCCTAGATAGACACCCATAGATCCATGTTGGCGTTAGTGGTGAACATTATTGTGACCTCAAATAAATAGGACGTGTAAACAGTACATTTGACTTTTTATTGGCCATACGTGATATGAAATTCCGTTGGGCTCTTACTTAGTCAGATTGCTAGATTTTTCAATCTTATTAGTAATTGTCAGGGGATTTTTAATTAAATCATCTACCTTTATTTAGCTTGTTTTTTCCCATTAAGACAAAAAAAAAGGTTGTGTAAGTTAGGAATTGTTATTTTGGTTTATACTTATTGCTATAAAGTATGTAAATATATCATTGTAGTACATAAAGATAATTTTTCTGTCTTATTTCCCAAAATAAATTCATTCACATAGATTCATATTCAAATATATAAGTGATCAAATAGAGATTACATATTAAGAAATATTTTCTTTCTCTTCCTGTACCCACGTACGTTAACTTGAATAGCCACAAAAATAATAAACGCATGATAGGTACATAATTTAATGCATTTTGTCAACCAAATGAGTTTATAATGCATAGGCTTATTCTCTTGGTTTGGGGTATATTCTTGATTAATTAAAACTATCTATGATAGATGATAAAAATGCATTTATGTTTATAAGATAAAATACATAAATAGTTGCTAATTAAAGTTTTTTTCGGATACCCGTTCCCATTATTAATATTGAAATGATTTTTTATTCTTAGTTATTCATTATTTGGTAAGGTCTAATGTTGGGTCAAGTTCAATAGACTCTTCTGTACTTCGTTTTTTTTACTTTGGGAGAGAAGGTCTTGGCTTGAAAACTTAGACTGATGAAAACTGAGAGATGAACAAGCAGTGTTTAGAAAATGTAGAAGTTGCACTAACCAAATATTTATTTTAAGACATGTTGTACAAATAAGCGTATAATATAGAAATCTTCTTTTGAAGGCATTTGTTAACTATGAAAAGGCCTTTGATTGTGTGCAACGGCCAACTTCGTGGAGAGTCCTGCGATATAATGGAATTTCTCTTAAATATGTAAATTGGATTAAGTCTGTTCATGAGCATGACAAGTGCAAAATTTATGTTATTGGAGTTTTATCAAATGAGTTTGATGTGAGTAGAGGAGTACTCCAAAGGAAAGTTTTGTCACCTATGTTTTTTATCCTCGTCATTGATTTTTTAATACGCAGAACACTCAGAGATGGTGGAGAAGGTTTGAACTGAATATTTAGAATATCTTGTCCTAAATAGACACCTATAGATCCATGTTGGTGTTAGTAGTGAGCATTACTGTGACCTCAAATAAATAAGACGTGCAAATGGTGCATTGGACTTTTTATGTAATTCCGTTGGGCCATTACTTAGTCTAATTGCTAGATTTTTCACTACTGTTAGTAATTGTCTGGGGATTCTTAATGAAATCATCTACCTTTATTCACCCTTTTTCCCCCTTAAAACAAAAAAAAGGTATGTGTAAGTTAGGAAATGTTTATTTCATTGGTACTCATTGCTATGAAGTATGTACATGCTTAACATTGTATTACATAAAGAAAATTTTTGTGCCTAATAATCACAATCACATTCACTCATATGGATTAACATACAAGTATGTAGGTGATCAAACAGAGATTACACATTTAAAAAAAAACAATTGAATAGCCACACACATAATATAGGCATAATATGTACATATTTTATTGCACTTTGTCAACCAAATGAGTGTATAATGCATAGGTGTATTCTCTTAGTTTAGGGTATGTTCTTGATTAATTTAAACTATCTTTGAAAGATGATAAAAATGCAATTATGTTTCTAAGATGTAATACAAATTAGCAGCTAATGGAAAGTATTTTCTGGATACCTATTTCCATTATAAATGTTAAATGATTTTTTTTTCTTAGTTATTAATTATTTGGTAATGTCAAACGTCAGTTCAAGTTCAATAGACTCTTTTACACTTTGTCTTTCTTACTTTGGGAGAGAAGGACTTGGCTTGAAAAATTAGATTGATGAAAAGCTGAGATATGAACAAGCAGTGTTTAGAAAAGGTAGAAGTTGCACTGACGAGATGACTATTTTGAGACATGTACAGATAAGCGTAGAATATAGAAATATTCTTTTGATTGCATTTGTGAAATATGAAATTTCCTTTGATAGTGTGCACCGGACAATTCTGTGCAGTGTCCTGCGTTATAATGGAATGCCTCTTATATATGTAAATTTGATTGAGTCTGTTCATGAGCATAGTAAGAGCAAAATTAATGTTAATTGAGTCTTATCAAATGAATTTCAAGTGAGCAGTGGAGTACTAGAAGGAAATATTTTTTCACCTATGTTGTTTATCATCCTCATGGATTTTGAGATGCGTAGAACAGTCAGAGATGGTGGAGAAACATTAGACTGGATTGGTGATACGGATTTACCAGACTAGAGTATGCTGATCATGCTTATCAAGTAGTTTGTAAATCATCTGGTGATTTCAGTATAATACTCACCTGAAAATGAGTGAAGAATTATTAGTTAGTAATTATCCATGAGTTAGTCCCTTCCGATGTTGCCAGTTTTTCTCGGTGGTGTTTAATGATACGTTGGTATTCTTAAAATAAATTTAATCGACTTGTGATTATATTGCTCTGACTCTGATAACAACCAACTCCCAACTGAGCGTCGAGCGTCACATAAACTATCTCACAAACCAAAACATTGCTAACATAAGAGCATCGCTCTCAAAAGAATTAAATCCCACTCCAGTACAAAAGTAAATAGAATCACATCCTATTTTTGAGGTAATTAATGAATGCTTGAATCCTATTATCAAAATATATCATTTCAGTTATATACAACGCAATATGATGCAATGTTGCGCTCAATACACGTAACATTTAAGGTAATACAGTACATTATTACAATAATACATAACAGTCTCCTCCCCCTTAACATGACATTGTAAAAATCTTTATAAATCTAATCTCCCAGGGGGCTTTCCTCTATTAATCCTTTTAGGAAGCAATCTAACCTCATCTTTTACTGACACATGAATTGATTTTGAATCTACATTTGATGTTGAAGCATCTTGGTTAATATTTGACTCATTTGATCTAACTACTGATAATTTTCCATTTCTAATATCCACATGCTCTACTATATTTCTGTTTAATGGCTGTAATTGATCAACATGACGTTTTACAATATTTCCACCAACTTGAACATCACAATGTAAATTTCCTATCTCTCTTAAAATCTTTCCTGGTACCCACTTCTCTGGAGTATTATAAGATCTTACCAAGACATCAGATAAAGGTAAAACATTTTTTATTATAGGAAAATTTTCTACTTGTTTATACCCTTTATCTTCCAAATAACTATGCAAACTTGGAAACAATAAATCTAACTTACACCTTATCCTCCTCCCCATCAACAAATTTGACGGTGTCACGCCTGTTGTGCTGAGCGGTGTTGTTCTATAAGACAATTAAAACTTTGATACATGAAAAAATATGTTATCTGAACTTGCTTTTCTACACTTTATATTGTGTTTAAATGTTTGAACAAACCTTTCAGCCTCTCCATTGGTAGAGGAATGATATGTCGCTGAAAATGTATGTTTTATTCCATTGACATTACAAATTTCTTTAGACTCTTGTAAGGTAAATTGTGGACCATTATCTGTAACAATCCTTTCTGGAATACCATGTGTAGAAAAAATTTTGAATTAACTCTTTTATTGTGGCATAAGACGTTGTTGTCTTCATAGGAATGACTATTGGCCACTTACTGTAAGCATCTCCTACTATCAAAAACTAATAATCTAAAAAAGGACCTGCAAAATCTATTTGCACTCTCTGCCATGGATACCTAGGTAATCCCACGGGTGCAAATTGAGGATTGTTCTGTTGCATAACACAATTCATACAATTCCATATATAAGATTCCACATCTATATCTACACCTGGCCACCATACAAAAGTTCTTGCAATTGACTTTGATCTTACAATACCATGGTGATCAGCATGTATTTCAGACAAACTCTTATTCCTCAGTGAATTAGGAATAACGACCTTTGAACCTCTCATCACTATTCCTTGTGTTACACTCAGTTTATACCATATATCCTTATAGGGTTTACAATTTTCCTCTTTTCTACATAAGTCCCTACCTGTCCTTAAACTCTCTAAAACCTTACTAAGTATTGGGTCTCTCTTGGTACTGTGTGCTACATCTTTTGCTGTAATTGGTACGTTATATACAGAAATTTACAGAATACTCTCATCATACTCTTCTGGAGCTTTGTCTACTGGTAATTTAGATAAAGCATCTGCATTACCCATCTTTGATGTTTGACGGTATTCTATATCACAGAGGTACGAGGCTAACGTAATTGCCCAATATTGTAATCTTGCAGCTACCAACGAAGGTAAACTTGCTTTTGGACCCAATATTGCTAATAAAGGTTTATGATCTGTAACAAGTGTGAAGTTTTTCCTACCTTGAAGATACATATGAAATTTCTTAACTCCATACACTAATGCTAAACCTTCTTTTTCTATTTGAGAGTAATTCCTTTCTGCCCTGTTCAATATTCTAGAACTGAATGTAATTGGTTTTTCTGTTCCATCTGGCATTACATGATGTAATACTGCACCTAAACCTACTATATGTTTGATGCATCACATACTAATTTAACTGATAAATTCATTTGATAATGTACTAGGAATGTAGGTGATGTCATATCCTATTTGATTCTTTCAAAAGATTCCTAACACTTTTTAGTCCACTTCCATTCTACACCCTTATTCAACAAATTATACAATGGATGTGCAATTGTAGATAAATTCTGAATGAAATGTGCATAAAATGTTACTAAACCTAAAAATGAATGTAATTCCTTGACATTTTTCTGGTGCTTTCGTTGATTGTACAGCTTTAATCTTCTCTTTAGTTTTGTGAATACCCATGCCATTAATTACAAAACCTAAGTATTCCACTAAATCAATTTGTAAAATACATTTTGCTCTTATTTACTCTAATATTATGTTCCTTTAACCTCTTCAGAGCTATTCGCAATCTTTCTCTATGTTCTCCTGTGTCTTTACCAGCAATTAAAATATTATCTATAAAAATGAATACTCTTTGCATTCCTGAAAAATCTTAACCATATAGCTGGACTACTTGCAACTCCATAAGATAATCTCTTTGGCCTAAACAAACATAAGGATGTATTTACTGTGCATAATTCTTTTGAACTTTCATCAATGGGAAGCTGTTGAAATGCTTGTCTTGAATCTAACTTAGAAAAAACACTGCATTCTGATATAGTTACAAACATGTCTGTCGGATTTAGTAATTTATGTTGAGATACTTGCAGTTGTGGATACAACGTTACTTTGTAATCTCCACATAACCTAACTTGAGCATTTTCCTTCACAATAGGTACTAATGGAGTAGCCCAATCTGAATATGTAACCTTTTCCCATGAACCATCATTTTTTAATCTCTGATTTCTGTTTCAACTGCACTTTTCAATACATACGGTACTGGTTTGGGAGCACAAAATCTAGGAGCACTGTCAGGTTTCAAAACTAAAATTGCCCTTGCGTTCTTTACTGTACCTACTTTATCTTCAAATCCGTCTGGAAACTCTGATATGATATTATCTACAGACATTTCATTTTTGTGTTCATCTTGTCTATCTCTAATTTTCAAAATACTAGGCCAATCTAACTTCAAATACTGTAGCCAATTGAAACCTAGCAAAGCTTGTCCTTTACCTTTTACTACTATTAATGGCATTCTCTCTAACTTCTGTTCTTTGTACTGTACTTCTACGTTCGAAGCACCTATTACCTGAATATCAAAACCATTATAACCTTTCAAAACTCTATTTGTACCTTCTAATGACAAATTAGGAATGCTTTTAGCTGTTTCCTCAGACATGATTGATACATTGGCTGCTGTGTCAACTTGCATCAAAATTGGTTTACCATTTATGATTACTTCTACCCTGATATGTTTCTTTGCATTTTTATTGACAGATTTTAGGCAAGATGCAAATTCAGTTTCTGACTTATCCTGATTATCATGAACATTTTCTGCATTATTCTCTTGACCAATAGTATCAACTGTAGCATTTATTTTCTTTGCGTACTGTTTAGGGAATCTACAAGCAATTGCAAAATTACTAATCTTTCTACACTTCTGGCCTGTTTGTCCAGTAGCAGGGCATTTCTTTGCTTCATATGCAAGATGGTCAGTTTTACCACACCTATAACACTTTGGTTTTTCCTCTTGTTTCTATGTATTGGCTTGATTCTGATATATATGAATATTAGTGTTAGGGACTTTTCTATGACTAGGCTTTGACATATTCCTCTTCTGATTTTCATTGTTTTTCACTTGGAACCTAGTGTACTAATCTTAAAATTTTCCATTTTATTGCTTGTAAAACTACCTATTATGTTACTTTACCTTTTCTTATGTTAAATCTTTATCTTGCAATAATGTCTTTCTTAGCTCTTGTGATGTGCAATGTGCAATAACTTGATCCATGATAACATTTTCCAACTCTGGAAATTCATATGAAAAAAGCTAAATTCTTTAGTCTAGTCACAAATGCATCTAAACTTTCATTTTCTTTTTTATATGCCTGTGGTGTAATTTGATACCTTTCACAAAATTTATTGACCTGTGGAGCAAAATATGTGGTAAGAGCTTTAATTGCAGCTTCACTTGTGTCATCTGTAGGCTACAATGTCTTAAACTCTTCCCAAACTTCTCTACCTGCTGCATGAAGTAATAATGCCCTTTTTTGGGCTCCTCACACCACTGTTGCCATCGTGTTGCAACAGAATTAGGTTCAGCTGTGATGCTAAATCGTTCAGCATGTTCAATGTCAAAAGGCATTTTGAGTGCTTACCTTGATACCTTGATTAGGTTACTGTTGTAAAGTCACCTTGTAACTTCCTACCTTTTTTTGTATCCTACCCACCTTTAAAAATCACTTTGCTTTCTTATTTTGTTTGCTTGTGAATGATGAAATTTTTCCGGTTGCATGGGGTGTCCTCATTAGGATTTTTTTTCTGCTTCTCTTACAGTAAATTTTTCTTCTGCTTCTGGCCGCTGATCTACAAAGGCTCCGATGGTTCTTCTGCTTCTCTATGATCTCTGCATGTATTCGTCCTCCTGTCGTCGCCAATATATAGTAGTTTGTAAATCGTCTGGTGATTTCAGCATATTACTCACCTGAAAATGAGTGAAGAATTATTAGTAATTATTCATGAGTTAGTCCCTTCCGATGTCGCCAATTTTTCTCGGTGGGGTTTAATGATACGTTGGTATTCTCAAAATACATTAATCAATTTGTGATTACATTGCTCTGGCTCTGCTAGCAATCAACTCCCAACTGAGCGTCTTATAAACAATCTCACAAACCAAAACATTGCTAACATAAGAGCATCAGCATCACTCTCAAAAGACTTAAATCCTACTCCAGTACAAAAGTAAATATATTCATATCCCATCTTTGAGGTAATTAATAAATGCTTGAATCCTAATATCAAAACAAATCATTTCAGTTATATACAATGCAATAAGATGCAATGTTGCTCTCAATACACACAACATTTGAGGTAATATAGTACATTATTACAATAATACATAACAATGCTATCCTTGTTAGAAGAACATCATAGGATTTACAATGCTTGCTGACCAGAATGCATGGAATATCACACAAGGTTGGGCTAAGGATAAAGAGAACAAAGACATATATGATGAGAATGGAGTATGCAATGGAAGATGAAATATGATTGGAAAGAGAAAAGAATAATGAGGGAAAATCATCTAAGTATTTAGGAACTATGATCTCTAATTCAGGGTCTTTAAAATTAGAGTTTAGTTAAAGATAAAAAAAAGTATATATGATAATGGCTAGGTTAAGTGAAATTTGGAAATCAAATCGCCAGAAATTACATATAAGAATCAAACCATATATCATTTTAGTAAGATCGGTGATACTCTATGGACATGAGTTATGGTATGAAATAGAAACAAATTCCAATACATTTAGCTCATTTGAGAACTAACCATCGGAAGGATAATGGAAATAAATGGGAGTAAAGGATCGTAAATAAAACTAGAAGAGAGATTACTCTAGTGCCATAAGTCGATAAGATCAGGTTGAGGGGTAGTTGGAGATGGTTTGGGCATGCTCTCTCCACTCCCCAGGAGATATTAGTTCACCGAACTTTTAGCTGGTCTCCACAAGGTACTACAAGAGTTGGAATACCCAGACCTATATGGCTGAGAACTATGAAATACGAAGTAGGCGACAATGAATGGAGAAGTATTGAATTATAAGCTCAAGATTGAGAGGATTGGCGAAAGCTAACCGAGGCTCTTTGCTCCAATATGTGTAGGAGTAGATGATATATATATATATATATATATATATATATATATATATATATATATATATATATATATATATATATATATATATACATATATATATATATATATATATATATATATATATATATATATATATATATATATATATATATATATATATATATATATATATATATATATATATATATAATCATATATATATATATATATATATATATAATCATATATATATATATATATATATATATATATATATATATATATATATATATATATATAGGTCAAATTAAACTAAAAATAGTTATATTTAACTGAGAGCAGTCTCACAGGCAGTTCTGGAATTATCTAAAAACTAAAAGAAATTGACATTGAATGAAACTTTTTCTGGAAAATTCCGGGCTCTAAAATAGCGGGCCACTATCGAATCAGAAGTCTCCCTTACTTTACACCTGATTGCTCTGTCAAGTATTGTGTTAGGATACCGCAATTATTTCAGATAAATTTTGCTGACCGTAGTCATATTATTGATAATCAAACAGTTTCAGTGCATTTTCTCTGATGTAAATCTGATCATTTAGCTGTTAAATAAAATATAATTACTAATATCTCAATTGACATTGGTATGTATTGAGATGTAAGCCCGGATGAAAATTTTATTATAAAAAAAGAGAAAAAGAGAAAAAAAAATTTATACCTTTCGGAAGTTAGCTAGAAAAGGCTTAAATTGTATTGATGAACAGCTGGTAATGTATCTGCTTCAGCTATATTTTTTTTTCTTTTTTTTTTTTGTGGTAGCCACAGCCATATAATCACAAACCATGTAAAGTTTTGATAATTAACTTGGTAAATGTCTGAAATAAATCATAACTTTTTTCAAGGATTTAATTTTGATTTGTCAAGCGTCATGATGTTTGTGATGATTTCCTTAAAACTCCTACTGTAGTATTGAGTAGACAACCTTTGATTCTGATCAAGATGGGTCATGATTTTTTTTTTTTTCTCATGACGAATCCTTTGATTCTAAAGAAATACGCAGAAAGTTGTTTGTAAATGGTTATTAATATTAAAATCATTATTACTAGATATCTATCTTCAAAGTTTAAGAAATAGTTATTGAAAAATACTTTAGTAACAACGAGAGAATAATCCTATGGGTACAGGTCTTGAAATGTAACTCCTTATCTTACAATACTACCGCAAGGAATTATATGGTCCTTTGACTCGACAGAGTGTAGTACATTGTATCTGTATTTGTTTCCAGTTAATTTTTCCTTTCCATATGTATAAACGAAATAGTGTAAACTATTGTTAACATATTCTCTTTTTTTCTCGTACATCTGACAACACTAATATATCCGAGAAATTCTTCATCGCTTAAGGGGTTTACTACTGCGCTGTAATTGTTCAGTGGTTTCTTTCTAATAGCTAAGGTCTTCAATGAGAAGGATAATGTAAAATTAAACCATTATTCTTCAGTCTTGGATAATACTATAGCCTATGTACCATGGTCGTTCGCTGTCATCGGTTAAATTTCTCTTGCATGAGGGTACAGACAGGTATACTATTCTATTTGTCTCCTGGTTTCCTTTCCTCACTGAGCTGCTTTACCTGTAGGGGTCCTAAGATTTATGTGATTCTGCTCTTCCAAGTAGGGGAGAAGCTTAGCTTGATTCAATAATAAAAAAGCATCTGTTATTCTATCTCGACAACAAACTTGTTATTCATTATGATGAGGTTGTTCATCCTGATAGAGATAGGTAATTGTTGGTTCTTTAAAGTGAAATTATTCGTTGGTACAGGCCTTTCATACTTTACTTTCAAAACTCTACACAGACCATTAGCTTTAGCTATATGCAGTTTATTTGAATTTATGTTATATTGCAATATTGATAGCAAAATCCATTTGTTTATGTAGCCAGTATGTCTGTTCTTCATATCCATAACAAAAATGATATTTTGAAAAAGTCTTGCAAGATATTTGGAAACATTTCCCTCCTCGAGTTTTAGGAATAATATTTCTGTATGATATTTTGCAACAGTTTGACAAAAAGACAAATTCCAAGTTTTAGTTCTGGACAGCTTCATCTAGTAACATCATTCAATTATAGTTAGATTATTGTCCAAACTGTATAGTTATATTGTCATCCAACCATATTTAACATTTAGATCTTTGTTATAGCTTTTCTCCCCCAGAAAACACTTGATACCTAAAATTATAGAAAAAAAATCTAACTATAGCCAGACAGTGACATAATCTCCTAAATAAAATAATCAAAGAACATGTCGGAAAAAGTCATGTGTCTTATATTATCTATGAAATGGGGCTACTACTACTACTACTACTACTACTACT
>NC_090740.1:88252338-88254838 GCF_036898095.1 Palaemon carinicauda
TATATATATATATATATATATATACATATTTATATATATGTATATATATGTATATATATATACATATATATATAAATATATATATATATATATATATATATAAATATATATATATATATATATATATATATATATATATATATATATATATATATATATATATACATATATATATATATATATATATATATATATATATATATATATATATATATATATATATATGTATATATACACATGTATATATATAGACATATATATATATATATATATATATATATATATATATATATATATATATATATAAATATATATATATATTATTACTAGCCCAGCTTCAACCGTATATAGAAAAGAAAGATGCCTTAAGCTCAAGGACTTCTATAAGGAAAATAGCCCAGTGATGAAAGGAAATAAGGAAATAAATAAACGTGAAAACAAATTAACAAATAATCCTTCTAAAAACAGTAACAACGTCAAACAGATATATTATATACAAATTATTAACAAGGTCAAAACAGATATGTCACGTATAAACTATAAAAAGACTCATGTCAGCCTGGTCAAAATAGAAACATTTGCTGCAACTTGGAACTTTTGAAATTCTACTGATTCAACAACCCAATTAGGAAGATCATTCCACAACTTGGTCACAGCTGGAATAAAATTTCTGGAATAGTGTGTACTATTGAGCCTCATGATGGAGAAGGCCTGGATATTAGAATTAACTGCCTGTCTAGTATTATGAACAGGAGAGAAATTTCTAGGGAGATCTGAATGTAAAGGATGGTCCCAGTTATGACAAATCTCATGCAACATGCATCATGAACTAATTGAACGACGGTGCTAATGATTTATATCTAGATCAGGAATAAGAAATTTAATAGACTGTAAGTTTTTGTCCAACTAATACGAAGAGAATCAGCCGCTGAAGACCACACAGGAGAGCAATACTCAATATAGGGTAGAATGAAGGAATTAAAACAGTTCTTCAGAATAGATTGTTAACCAAAAATCTTGTAAGACTTGCTTAATAACCCAATTTTTTGTACAATTGAAGAAGACGCAGGCCTGATGTGTTTCTCAAAAGTAAATATGTTGTCAGGAATCACACCTAAAATTACAAAAGTCATACAAATATCAAGAAACATTATCAATGCTGAGATCCGGATGTTGGGAAGCCACCGTCCTCGACCTACTTATAATCATAATTTGAGTATTGTTACGATCCATCTTCATACCCCATAATTTGCCCAATGCACTGATTTTAGCTAGATCTCTTTTAAGGGATTCACCAACCTCAGATGTACATTCAGGGGATGAAATTGATGCAAAGAGAGTAGCATCATCTGCATATGCAACAAGCTTGTTTTCTAGGTCAAACCACATGTCATGTGTATATAATATGAAAAGTAATGGGCTAAAAACACTATCTTGTAGATATCACATTCGTATACACACTATGGTGCCATCAACAACAAATCTTTGAGATCTATTACTTAAAAATTCAATAATAATGCTTAGAAACGACCCACCGATTCCTAACTATTTGAGTTTGAACATAATGGCCTCATGATTAACACGGTCAATGGCAGCACTAAAATCAAGGCCAATCATACGAACTTCCTGCCCACAATCAAGGGATTTTTGTACATCACTGGGGATTGTAAGAAGGGCCCCATATGCTCCAAGGCCTTTAAGAAAACCAAATTGCAAACTAGGAAATTGACGATTATCTTCAGCATGACTATCAAGACGTTTTGCCAGATGTTAAAAAACTTAAGATCATATGGGAGTTATGGAAATTGGGCAGTAATCAGTTGGACTTGAGCTACCATCAACACATTTACATAGAGGAGTAACCTTACCAATTCTCAAACAAGTGCTGAAAGCTCCTCTTCTTGTTAACTTGTGCAAAATAACAGATAACTTTTGAGCTATGAAATCTGCAGTCTTAATAAAAAGCAAAGAAAAAGTAACCTTTGGGTCTACACCTCCATAAGCCTCAAGGTTCCTAACGAAGCTTTAGCTTCACGATATCAAAAAGCTAAACTAGTTAGTTTAGCCTCAGGAAAAAAGGAATGAGGAAGTTCAAGTTTTTCATTACTATGTTTACTGTCAAAATTATCAGCCAAAAGGGTTGCTTTTCCTTTGGACAGTGAGTGACTGATCCATCTGGTTCAAGTAAAGGAGGAACTGCTACATTTACACCAAAAAGTCCAGATATAACGGGAGACCCCCATTTATGTTCCTGAGTTGTACCAGAAAGTTTTTCTTTTATGGTTAATTTGTATTCCTTTTCAGTTGAGGCATAAACTCCCCGAGCAAAAGCTCTTACCTGAGTATAGCTATTTAACGTCAAATCATATCTGTTACCCTTCCATAGATGATAGGCCTCCTGCTTATCCAAATAAGCACGTCTACAATCATCATTGAACCACAGTTTGTCCTTCACTCGGTACCTTAACACACGAGAAGGGATAAACCTATCATTTATGTT
>NC_090740.1:88262338-88279838 GCF_036898095.1 Palaemon carinicauda
ATCTCCTGCGGATTCTTCGCCTTGACAAAGGCCACCCATTTTCTCCAAGATGACTCATATTGCCTTCTAGTAGATTTGCACTTATATTTCTCTAGGAAGTCTATGCTGTCTTTCGAAATCCGTAAACGCTTTCTCACCGCTAGGGAGAGAAAATCATGAGCTGCAGGGTCCGGGTTTTCTGTAATGAAGCGCAGACAGTCGACTTCTGGACTCGCTGGGTCAGAACTGGATCTGGTAGCGGTAGAAACTTCAACCGTAGTTCCAATGCCAGAGGGAACCACACGCTGTTCGGCCACTTGTGGGCCACTATTGCCGCTACCCCCTGAAGGATCTCAGTTTGTTGAGGACCCTCAACAGAAGGCTGTGAGGAGGGAACAGATAAATCCTGGACCATCTGTTCCAGTCGAGGGACATCGCGTCCACTGCTTCCGCCAAGGGGTCCTCGTACGGGGACACGTACAGGGGCAACTTCTTGTTGTCTTTCGTCTCAAAGAGGTCTATCTGCAGTTCTGGGACTTGACTCAAGATGAAGGAGAACGATCCTGCGTCTAGGGACCATTCCGACTCTATCGGTGTGAACCTGGATAGAGCGTCCACTGTCACATTGCGGACTCCTTGAAGGTGAACTGCCGACAGGTACCACTTCTTCTTTTCCACCAGTCGGAATATGGCCAACATCACCTGGTTGAGAGGTGGCGACCTTGATCCTTGTCGATTCAGGCATCTCACAATCACCTCGCTGTCCAGCACCAACCTTATGTGGATCGAACGACGCGGGGAGACTTTCTTCAAGGTAAGGAGCACTGCCATAGCTTCTAGAAAGTTTATGTGAAATGTCTTGAATAGATTGGACCAAGTCCCTTGGGCCTTCTTCCGATGAGAATGACCTCCCCACCCCTCATTCGAGGCGTCTGTGTGAATAGTCACTGACGGGGGAGGTGGCTGAAGAAGTGCTGACTTCTTTAGTAGTCTGGCTTGGGACCAAGGCCTCAGAAGAGTACGTAGACGAAGCGGAACTGGTCTTCTCAGATCTCTTCGTGCGTTTGATGCATATCTTCTCCAAACTCCGGTTGTATCCTTTAGCTGTGATCTTAGCACCGGGTCTGTTACCGAAGCAAACTGGAGAGAACCCAGTAGTCTCTCCTGTTCGCGTCTTGATATCCTTTCGGAATCCAGAAGTCTCTTGACAGAACCAGCTATCTCCTTCCTTTTCTTCGCCGGGATGGAGAATTGGTGTGACATTAGGTCCCAGTGGATTCCCAACCACTGGAACTTTTGAGATGGAGAAAGTCGAGACTTTTTTTTTTTTTTTTTTTGATCTTGAAGCCTAGATACTCTAGGAACTGGATCACCTGCATGGAAGCTTGCAAGCATTCTGTCTTGGATGCTGCCCACACCAGCCAGTCGTCCAGGTAGGCTACTACCTGAATTCCCTTTAGGCGTAATTGTTTGAGAGCTACGCTCGCAAGCTTCGTGAAGACCTTTGGGGCTATATTTAGCCCGAATGGCATGGCTCTGAAGGCGTATAGTCTTCGTTGTAGCTTGAACCCTAGGTAGGGGGAGAGTCGAAGATTGATTGGAACGTGCCAATAGGCGTCTGACAAATCTATGGAGATGGTAAATGCCCTCTTGGGCAGTAAGGTCCTTATGTGTTGCAGTGTTAGCATCTTGAACTTGCAGTTCACTATGAACTTGCTGAGTGGCGACAAGTCCAGAATGACTCTGAGTTTTTCCGAGTCCTTCTTGGGAACACAAAACAGCCTCCCTTGGAATTTGATGGACTTTTACCTTCGGATCACTTTTTTCTCCAACAGATCTTGGATGTACTCCTCCAGAACGGGGGTGGAGTGTTGGAAAAACCGAGGGCACGGGGGTGAAGTGCTGTACCAGCTCCAGCCCAGTCCATTCTTGAGTAGGCTGTGGGCCCAGGGATCGAAGGTCCACCGATCCCGAAAATTCTGAAGTCTCCCTCTTACCGGTATCATCTCACTTGGACTGTTGTCCTGAGGTCTTGCCTCCCTGACCGCGACCACCCCTGAATCCCTTTCCCCTTGAGGGGCACCTAGACGAGCCTCTGGCTGCTCCTCTAGGCTTTGCTCGAAAGGAAATTGACTGCCCTTCGACCGTTGGGTTGAATGCCGGGGACTGTGTCGACACGGCCGGGGTTACCCACTGGAATGTGGTCGGGGTTTGTGCCACCACCTGGGGCACTGAAGGCACCGGCAATTGCTGTTGCTGTTGCTGTCTAAATGGCTTGGCCGGCCGAGAAGGTAGCCTAGTCCTCTTAGTCTTCCTCTTTGGTTGGGGACCTTCATCCGGGGAAGACTTTCTCTTGATAGACAGGCCCCACTTCTGGAGAAGGTTCCTATTCTCCGTGGCGGCCTTATCAACAACCTCCTTGACCGATTCGCTAGGGAAAAGGTCTTTGCCCCAAATGTTGGAGGAGATTAGTTTCCTTGGCTCGTGCCTCACCGCAGCCGAGGCGAACAATAACTCCCTACAAGCTCTCCTCGCCCTGACGAAGCTGTAAAGATCCTTCGTCACTGTGGCCAGATGAGTCTTGGCCACTACCATGAACATCTCATGGACCTTGGGGTCACTTGCCATCGTCTCAAGAGTGGTCTGAAGAGACATTGAGGCAGCCAGTCTTTCTTTCGTCTCGAGCTCCCTCCGCAAAAGAAAGTCAGACAGCTTAGGGAGGTTCTCACCGAACTGACGTCCGGCAATATCAGCTTCCAACTTCCCGACTGAGAAGGTAAGATGGACGTCCTTCCAGTCCTTGTGGTCCATAGGTAGGGCCAGCGACAAGGGTTTACACTCCTCCAAGGAGGGGCATGGCTTGCCAGCCTCGACTACTTTTAACACAGCCGCAAACCCTTTCTGCAAAAAGGGGAAGGCTCTAGCAGGAGAGGACACAAAGGAAGGGTGCTTCTTACTCAATGCAGCCACCTTTGAGTTCGAGAAGCCCCTCTCTTTCATTGAAGATGAAAGTAAAGCTTGAGCCTTAGCATGGTCCATCACTATGTCCTCCTTCGGCTCTGTCTCCTCCTTTGAAGCTGGTTCCTTCCTCAAACGGACATAACAGTCGGGATATGACCCTTTGCTGGGCCAGAATTCCACCTCCTCTAGGGGAACTGAACCAAACTTATCCGACATGACGATCTTTCCAATCGTCATCGGCATGTGCTCAGCATATCTCCACGGGTTAGCATCTGAGCACAAGGGAAGGTCTTTCACGTTAAGCCTCTTCTGGGGCCCACGTGATGCTGCAACCTTCTGCATCTGCAGTTCCATTGCAGCTGCCTTCTCATTATTCTCCTTCTGCATTTGTTGGATCATTCCAACAATGGAGGAGAGGGCCTGTCCCAGCTCTACTGGGAGAGCGGACGATGTTGAGGGAATAGGTTCAGGGACCTGAACTGGAGCAGCCGACGCCTCGTCGGCCTCTTCCTCTACAATGTCTGGGGCTTGATCTTCATCCTGGCCTTCTGCCAGGAGGTCTTCCTCCAGATGCTCGGACACGTCTGATATCCTGTCGTCCAACTGGATGTCCTGCAAGGCGACCGCGAATTCAGCATCCACCGGGATCTGAACTAGGGGGATCACCTCTTGAGGCTGGGGAATCACTGCATCAGCTGATGCCCTGGGGAAAAGGTAAGCCCTCATCTTCTCACTTGGAAGATAAGGTCCAGAGGTGTTCTTCTGGAAGCCCCTTACCCAGGTACGAAGTATCAAGTGAACTACGTATCACTGGATATGCACAGTTAGGCATAACAAAACAGAAAGGAAAGACACACACTTGTGTTTCCCGCACAGTCAAACGTTGCAGCCTTCCAGATAATAAAATTGCATGGTTAATCTGTCCTAGAGTAACCAATGAAAAATTTCCAGAAGAAACAGGTGTAGCTCACACCTAAGGTATGATTTTAAAATACCGGGTAGTAGACAAGAAGGAACTCACTTTCTTATCTGTAAGGCAACACCAAAGGGCTGTGCAAGACAACACAAAAGTGTTAGAAAACACAGTGTTGTAACAATACTATACTATAGTTTTCTCCTTACAGTATATGCTATACTGAAGAATACTGGTACCGGCACTCACCATAACTAGCTTTAAAGTATACTACTTAACAGCTATAAGGCGGCAGAACGCTGGTTCAAATGCATGTGCCGTTACTGCCGGCCGGCAACAGCCGGCTAGGGTACAACACTAGAAGAAAACAGAATGGATGCCGGGATAAGAGAGTGTACTACCTCAAAGCCCGGCAATCCGAAGGAGTGCATTTAAGGAAGGGGAGAATCTAATTCAGGCTTCCTGACCAATGCCGTCTGGCTCTACAGACAGACATGGATGAGGGACCAAGGGAGGTCCGGGCAGCACTCAAAGCAGAAGACCTTTGCCGGCCGGCACATTCTGCCGGCCGGCAAGGGACTGAGTCAACTCCACATCCTAACCTATACTAGGTCCAGATGTAGAATGACGTACAGTACTGTAACGGCTAGGCCATTACAGAGAAAAGAGGGGGAAGGGACGAAGAGGGTCCTACCAACCTTGCTTTAGTAAAGAATCACCCGCAGCCATGAAAACTCATCTTAGCCTAAGGGAGATCCAAGGAGGGAGGCCAGCAATACTTGCCAACCCCCACTGAACCAAAGCAAGGAAGGTGTTGCTACTCCCAGGGAAAGGATCTTATCCTCGCCACCGAGAACAGCAACAAGGACTAGTCTGCTAGATCACAAGAAGTAGGAATCATCTCGTACAGAAACCTTCGGTAGACTAGCAAGGGAGACTCTACCCCAAGCCAGACAAACACAGACTCAGACTAAGAACTCTGATGTTCTGCCCCCTCTCTGAAGCCAGAATTACTGGAACAGGAAGGAACAGTAACACCCCAATATAGTTGTATCGAAAGTTAATTCAGATAAACCACTAGGGTTAAGCCCAAGGCTTAAACAGAGGGAAAGGGATTGCATACCTTCTCCGAAGAAAAGAGAGCAACCGGGGAGTATGAGAAAGTATACTAAGGCCCCATAGGCAATTTAGCCTAGGCGCCAAGAGAATCGATTACCTAAATCACCGAAACTCACTCGTATACTATCTTGGAAAAAATCAACATAATCTTAAATGTATAAAACATAGCCTAAAGCTTCAATAAAATTTTACCAGGCATAAATCAAAAAGTTCCTTCTCAGTAGAGACGTCTACAAGAATCCTGAAACCCTGAATCCACGAATGGTCTGTTTCATGAAAGAACAAACAACCTTGGTGTGTCTTTGTATAAATAATATTTTTAATAAAAATCCAACATTAGGGGGGGACACCCACCGTTCCTAAAAAAAAAAAAAAAAAAAAAAAACGTAATTTTATGTATATTACGATAAAACCTTTCCTGGTTAAAGGGGAAATTTTAACATACAAAAAGCTGAGTTAATAAATTATTGCAGGAAACCATTCATGTCATAAGAATAATTTTTCTTGAAAACTCAACATATTTCTAGATGACAATAACTAACATGAAAAAAAAAGTATCAGATTTTTACACATTTCATTATAACGCAATATTACCATTAAATAATATATCCAGACATTGTTTTTCATTATCGATAATTTGAATTAATGATGATTCTTTTTTATAAAGATTATTCTTTTAAAATACAAAAAAAACTGGAAAAAATACTATTTAGAATATTTTTAACCCTAACATCCAATTTCCTCCGAGCATTTTCTGAAGAAAAAAGTTATCTTTTAATTTTTTTTGAATTTTGAAAATCACATGTAAAACTTCAAAGTTATCACAGATTTTGAAGCCGTAACATACAAAAAACGCAAATCCAGATAAATGGAAAAAAAACAAAACTAACACTCTTGCGACCTAGCGCTTAAGTTGCCAACACCTTCCCATGTCCATATATATATATATATATATATATATATATATATATATATATATATATATATATATATATATATATATATATATATATATATGAGGTGGCCATTGACGTTTGCTTTTAAATACTTTATATAATCACTAGGCATGTCCCTCATAAATAAATTTCAAAACTGATATTAACTTCTTCAGTACAGGATGGCACCTACATTTTTCACACACTGTCCCAAATAACCTGAGAGGTATCGTGCTTGACTTTTTTTTTCGAAACAGTCTCACTCGTAGGCCTAATTCCTACTAGACCTGCATGAAGCATATGATTTTAAGCAATGATAACCATTCAGGGTGGTCAACTGACGTTTACCTCTCAGCTGTTTTCTTTCCTTACAGAAGATTTCCTGAACTCCTCTAACAATATCAATGCGTCTTAGACATTTCATAACCTGAATTATTTTAAATTGTGCTCATGTAAAAAAGAATTTTCTGTATGTGTCATATATTGCTTCGTGAAAAACATTAAAAATTTTTAAGGATGCAATATCAGACAATCCTCCATAACCAATGTGTTATTGCATGGGTGTGTTAACATAATTTAATATAGCTTTTCATAGGGATTTTTCCACACTGATGTTATACACTTCCCTACCTCGTCAAATCTCTCTCACTCGAAACAAATTCCTCAAGAAAGAGCTGAAAAACAGCATCTTCTTACCATCACATTTATTTTATTTTTTCCTTTGCAAATACTAAAAAGTTTCATTAACAATGATTTATTCACGATTGGGTGCTTCATCTCTCAGCATTTTACTTTGAATCAACTCTTCTTACATAAAAATCTGAAGTTGTGGGTGGTAATGTCCATGTTTCCATAAAAAGCAAAAACATTAAACGGGAGACCGGAACATCGCTTGGATTTCTGTGACCATTTGGTCATTTTAGTAGGGCGCATTCGCACCAGGTGGCGCTGAAATTATCGTCTGCTACTTGATTACTTAATTTAGTGTTCCCAGATGAACAATGTTCTTTTTTAACTAAACTATGATTGGTGTGTGTGTGTGTGTTTTTTTTCTTCTTTTTTTTTAGGCTTTATACATATATATGATACACTATGGATAAAAAAAATCATCATCGAAAAAAGAAATCATGATTTTTCTATTTCCATTCAAGCTAAGGCTTATATTGTATTTCAGGAGAATTTGAAAACTATGAATCTGGTAATGCAAACTCAAGTCTTCATAACATTTGTATCAATGCCGTCGCCATATGTAAAACAAGAAACATATTTTCAGTATATTGCCCTTCAAGCATGAACTATCTCTTATCGATTCATTTTTTCCTTGTATTTATCGATGTAAAGTTAAGGTGAGGTTCTTTATTGAATGTATATATGATTATACCTTGCAGAATGTGTACTTTACGAATGTCTGAGATTATATATTGAAACAGGGCCTAATAGACGCTAAGGCCACTTCGAGAGATCCTTATTTTACTAATGTTATTGCAAGTACATTAATTCGGTAAAAATAATATCATCTTTTTCTGACCATATAGCCTCTTCGGTATCCGGTAAATGTGACAACATTAGACCATCCACCACTTTTTTTCTCCCATCCAAGTTTAGTCTGAGACACATGTCCTATTCGGGGTGCATATCTTTCACATATTCTCTAAGTTATATTTGTAATATTATATATACATGAAATACAGAGCCTAACCTCAACTTGCGTTTTGTAAACGAACAAGCAACAAGCTAGATAAGTGCGAAAAAGAATATAGGTAGCCTGATAATCAATATGATTTTATATAGATCTATGAAAAATCACTAGACGGATAATATTAGACAAATTATTGGGAAACTTTTATGGTAACTTTTGAACCTTCCGAAATACCAAAACCGCGTAGAGTATTAGAGCTAATTAGTAGGGCGCGTCGGCAATAGATGGCGCTGCTAAGACGGATGTAGTCACTCGTGGCTGAACTTCAGCTCCCAGCTGTTGCTATTTCTTTTTCCATTATTAGAATTTTTGGGATAGGTTCTTTATATCTAGAATGTCATAGCTGTATCATTGTGAGCTTGAAGGAAAAACTTATTTCTGTTACCACTTGGAATGCTGAAAATAAACGCAAAAACATGCAAAATTCTTAACCAAAAGAGTAGCGGCAAACTTCTCCACCGTAGACTGCCACCAATGGAAAGAAAACGTATCGTACCCACAGAAAAAAAAAACGGATTTTGAGCGAAGCGAAAAATCTATTTTTGGGTGAGGTAGCCATGTCGTCCTGATGGAAGTTCCTATAAGGTAGCTTTCTAGGGTATATTTGACTACAGTGATATTCCCAGAGAATTTTACCGTAAGGTATCCAGAATTCTAACTCATGAGCGAATATCCCTAAATAATCTCACAGGGATATCGCATAAGATCAGAGGACGTATTCTTGACACGTCACATAGGTATCTTCGCCCCGAACATTATTAACGCTTCGAGGGGGAAAAGTGACAAGAATCTGAAACGAGAATGAAAAGAGAGCCGTTCATAAGGCATCTCTCCTATTACGTTTCCAGTGTGTATCTGATGAAGGCGGGTAGCGCACTCTTTATTCCTTGTAGCGATATACGAGGTGGTACAGATACTGTATTATAGGGGGGGGGGTCAACCAGCCTTTTTACAATAAAAGGAAGGGCGGGTCCATCAGAACGAAATGGCTACCTCACCCAAAAATAGATTTTTCGCTTCGCTCTAAATCCGTTTTTTGGGCTCAGCCATGTCCTCCTGATGGAAGTTTACCAGAGCATTATTGTATCTGTGGATTCCCAATCAGTGCCGTACTCTCAAGAAAGTATTTTCCTGGTCCGTCTAGACCTAGAGACCTATGATGTTACCGTCATACATCATTTCATCTAAGCATGAACTATGTTAGTGCTTCCTGCCCCCTACATGGATGAGTCATACTAGACTCTGGAAAAGTTTCGAGGAGTACATAAAAACATATGGATGACAAAATGACAAGCTTGTATAGTGGTCTCGCCCTATACACTATGAAGCAAAGTTTGTATAAGAGTTGCCAAAGTCAGAATGAATTTGTGACACCTTCCCCAAAGTGACCACTCTTAGTAACTATTGGATAATGGTTGTATCCTCATAGAAACAAATTTTGCCTCTTTGCCACCAACCCATTAGGGTACCACGTCAACCCTTCCAAGGAAGGGTTAGAGTCAGTGGACTTTTGCTTGAATCAGGGAACAGTCTCGAAAGACATACCATGATAAAAATATTCATATTTTAATCATAATGATCAGTACATTTCTAATAAAATGAGTGTGGGCGAAAAATTTAATAAACGAACATATCAGATAACATTTATAAAATTTATATAATGTGGATGATATGCGTAAAAGCATAAAGAAAAACAGTCAACAGAAAATATTGTTTCAACTACTAAGAAACAGATTTGCCACTTCAATAGAATTATTAATAATAATGATATAGTCTTTATACTGTTTACATACACTAGCGTAAAAAACGCTTGGCACAAGTGTCCGTATTATGCTATATATTACCGACGTCAATGGAACAGTTCGTAAGGACATTTTCGTGGCCTATCGCTCAGCGTGTAGTAACATACAGTGACTACACGTGCACCCTCTTAATTAATCGTCCCAAATTAATTACACTGTTCCTCGCAGACTTAAAACAGAAGGTTAAAGAATTCTACCTGCTGCTACCACAGATCTCATAAGTTGCTCCACTTGCTTCGCATAGTGCATAAAGAACGCCTTGGATGACTACCAGCCAGTGTGCAAACAAGGATGTTACAGTCCATATGATTAAAGAAATTTTATGGAGGAGGCAACTTTCCTCGGATCGTGACTAACGGGTGTACTGTCTGGATACGTTCTGCGAATAACACGGGTGAATTTCGCCCTCAGTTATAGATAACTTTGAACCCAGGGTTTCTCTTCTGAACAGCTATCCTCCCATAAAGGCTGAAGTTCTATGAAGATAGACCTTTAGGCACTCCACTAGACATAGAGATGCATCTTCCTTCAGAGGGCAGATTCTCTAGGGACCCCACCTGTTGGTGGGTAGCTTGTTCCTGTTAAGAAACGTTGGGTCTGGAAATAGAATCAGTTCTCTCTCCAAGAACTGGACGTGGCCTTCCTCTGTAGAGAGAACCACTATTCACTAACTCTGGTCCCCAAGGCGAGTACAAACAAAAATATGACTTATATTCAAAACCTTCTAAGCCCATTCCTCATTGTTCATTATTTATACACAATGAAGAATCATATCTAATGACCAAGCAAATGGTCTTTGGAAGCGCTGAAGGGCTAGTTCATTAAGAACGTCGTTAGAAAGGTCGACCTGTAAGGCATATGGTATCTGATTTGTCAAGGCAGGCTTGAACAATAGAATTGTGTAGGCTGCTAAACCTTGCTCATGAAAGAGAATGAAGAATGATAAATAGGAATCTGTTGGGATTTCTTTCAGTTTCTTTACCTTGACAAATGATAGCTATTTCTTCCCTGAAGCCTCATAATGTCTTCTGGTTTCCTCCAAAAGTCTAAACCGACTTTTAAACACCGAATCTTTTTCTCATTGTTAAGGAGAGAAAATCATGAGATGTAGGTTCCTCTTTTCTGTGATGAAGCGAAGACAGTCGACTTCTGTACTCGCTGAGAAAGGGATGGATCCGGTAGCGGAACGAATTTTAATCGTAGTTCCAATGCCAGAGGGAACCACACACTATTTGGCCACTTGTGGCCACTATTGCAGCTTTCCTTTTGAAGGATCTCAGCATATCGAGGACTTTCAAAAGGAGGTGTGCAGAGGGAACAGAGAGATACAGGACCATCTGATCTAGATCAGGGACATAGCGTCCACTGCCTCCGCTAACGGATCCTCGTAAGGGGACACGTAACAAACTATTTTCTTGTTGTCTTTCGTCGCAAAGAGGCCTATCTGCAGCTCTGGGACTTGACTCAAGATGAAGGAGAACGATCCTGCGTCAAGGGACCATTCTGACTCTATAGGTGGAAACCTAGATAGAGCGTCCGCTGTCACATTGCGGAACTCTTGAATGTGAACTGCTGACACGTGCCATTTCTTCGCGTTTGATGCATATTTTCTCCAGCCTCCTGTTGCATCCGGAAGCTGTGCTCTTAGCACTGGATCTGTTATCGAAGCAAACTGTAGAGAGCCCAGCACTCTCTCCTGTTCGCGTCTTGATATCTGTTTGGATTTCAATAGTCTCTTATCAGATCCTGCTATTTCTTTCCTCTTCTTACTAGGAATGGAAAGTCGATGTGACTCCAAATTCCAGTGGATTCCCAACCACCGAAATTTTTGAGCTGGAGAAAGAAGAGACTTTTTGATGTTGATCTTGAATCCCAGATGTTCCAGGAACTGGATCACTATCTTAGAAGCTTGCATGCATACTGTCTTGGATGCTGCCCACACCAGCCAGTCGTCCAAGTAGGTTACTACTTGGACCCCTTTTAGGCATAACTGATAGACGGCTGCGTTCGCGAGCTTCGTGAAAATCCTTGGGGCTATGTTTAGCCCGAAAGGCATGGTTCTGAGGCGTAAAGTTATCAAAGCAACTTGAATCCTAGGTAGGGGGAGAGGTGACGAATAATTGGAACGTGCCAATAAGCGTCAGACAAGTCTATAGACACAGCATATGCCCAAAATGACTCTGAGTTTTTCTGAGTCCTCCTTTGGAACACAAGATAGCCTTCCTTGGAATTTGATGGACTTAGACTTCCGGATTACTCTTTTGACTAAGAGCTCTCGGACATATTCTTCCACAGCGGGGGTTGAGTGTTGGAAGAATTGAGGAAATTGAGGTGGAGGACTGCTCCAGCTCCAACCTAGTCCATTCTTATTTAGGCTGTGGGCCAAGGGATCAAAGGTCCAGCGATCGCTAAAAAGCTTTAATATCCCTCCTACTGGAAGTATCTACTTCTGCTGTTGTGGAGCTGAGGCCTTGCCTCCTTGACCGCGTCCTCCCCTGGATCCCCTTCCTCTTGAAGGGCGTCTAGAAGAACCTCTGGCTGTTTCTCTGGCTCTCGAACGAAAGGAAGAAGTCTGCCTTTCGGAGGCTGGGTTAAGAACTGGCGACAGGGTCGCCGTTTGTTGAGGTACCAGCTGGTACGTGGTTGGAGGTTGTGCCACCGTCTGAGGCACCGCGGTCATAGGAAGTTGTTGTTGATGTTGCTGTCGGTAGGGTTTAGCCGGCCGAGAGGATGGCCTAGGCCTTTTGTCTACTACCTCTTTAACCACTTCATTGGGAAAGAGGTCTTTACCCCAAATACAAGAGGAGATCACATTCCTCGGTTCGTGCCTCACCGCAACCGAGGCGAACACGAACTCTCTACAGGCTCTCCTAGCTTTAATAAAGCTATAGAAATCCTTCGTAACTGTGGCCAGATGGGTTTTAGCCACAACCATGAACATGTCCTGGTTCTTGGGGTCACTTGCCATCGTTTCTAGTGTTGATTGCAATGACATCGATGCCGCAAGTCTTTCCTTTGTCTCTTGCTCTCTACGCAAGAGAGCCTCCGACAGTTTTGGAAGCGCCTCACCGAACTGGCGTTCAGCAATATCAGCTTCTAGTTTCCCGACTGAGAAGGTAAGGTGTACGTCCTTCCAGTCTTCTTGGTCCAAGGGCAAGGTCAGAGATAACGGCTTGCATTCCTCCAAGGAGGGGCAGGGTTTCCCTGCCACCACCGCATTTAAGGCAGCCTTATATCCTTTTTTCCAGGAAGGGAAAGGCTCTGGTAGGAGAGGCCACAAAGGAGGGAAGCTTCTACTCAAGGCGAGCACCTTTGAGTTAGTGAAGCCCCTCTCTTTCATCGAGCTCGATAGTAACGTCTGAGCTTTACTATGGTCAAAAATGCTGGCTCCTTCCTAAGACGGGCATAGCAGTCCAGATAAAAATCATTGTTGGGCCAAAATTCCACTTCTTCCAGGGGAATTGCTCCCAACTTTTCTGAGATCATGATCTCCCCGGTTGTCATTGGCATGTGTTCGGCATACTTCCAAGGATTGGTATTCGAGCACAAAGGAAGATCCTTCACGATGAGCCGCATCTGGGGCCCACATGATGCTGCAAGTCTACGTAACTCCAGTTTCATTGCAGCTTCCTTCTCATCATTCTTCCTTTGAATTTGTTGGATCATATCAACAATGGAAGAAAGAGTCCTTCCCAGTTCATCTAGGATAGCAGACGATGTAGAAGGAACCGGTTCTGGGTCCGGAACCGACGTAACCGACACTTTGTCGATTTTTTGCTCTTCTACTTGAGGAGTCTGAAACAGGTCCTCCTCCTGACCTTCTCCTAGAAGTCCTTTTCAGTAGAATCTGACACCTCCGACATCCTATCGTCCACTTGGATGTCTTGAAGGGCGGCCGAGAATTCAGAATCTACCGGATTCAGGGCAATTAGTATCTCCACCTGAGGCTGGGGGATGATTGCATCAGCCGATGCTTTAGGGAAAAGGTAGGCCCTCATCTTCTCATTAGGAAGGTAGGGACCTGGGGTGTTTTTCTGAAAACCCCTCACCCAGGATCGTAACGTTTCCCTGGCAGCATCCCTTGACTCCGTTGACTTAGGGTCATCAAAAGCCTCGGTAATCAGGTTAGAACAAACTGTACAAACCTGAGCGTCCCAATAACGGAGAACACCTCTGGAGGCTGTGCATGCTGCGTGGCTCCTGCAATAATGATGTCCACAGAAGTTCTTACTGCGGACATTACAGAACACACTCCCGCACTTCGGATGGTCCTCCTGTAAAGAGAAGAAAAATCCACGAGTATCAAGTGAAGGCTTTTCACTTATATTGAAACATTTAGCTTATATAGAAAAGCTATAAAAGAAAGAAGGAAAGACACATACTTGTGTTTCCTGTTCAGTCAATTGCTGTAACCTCCCAAAATATTAAAACTAAGGTTAATTCTATACTAGAATACCTTATGTGTGTTTCCTAAACGGAAATTTAATGTATAGTTTTAATATACGGGATTGAAAGAATACAGAAAGAACTCACTTTCTATATAAAGTACGGTCTCAACAAAAGGCTGTACAAAATAACATTAAGTATGATGAAGAACATTAGTGTTATCAGAAACTCTGTACAGCAGTTTCTACTAATGCAGTGTGTACTACACTACGAATATAGCAACTACTGTACATCGCATGTTATTGTGCCGGACGGCAACTACCCCTTTATAGATCAAAGATATACTATCTTTAACTAATAGGCCCACTGATTCGCGAGTGTGTGCCGGCCGGCAATCATTGCCAGCCGACGGCTGAAAACACTAAAACCCGGCTGCCGGCTGCTAATCGTAGCGGCCAGCGAATTCGGGCTGTGATTCCACTGCTGGCCGGCAAAGGTAATAAAACCATGCCGCCGACAGTAGCCAGGAATCAGAGAACCTCTACCTTCCCGGTTGTCAGCTGTCAAGCAGGCAGCTGGGATAGGGGTGCAACACAAAAGTCAGAGAAAAGGTATGGATGTAAGGTTACAGGGCGGCATGCCATACGACCTTCCATCCAGAAAGAGTGAACTTATGGAAGGGGAGAATGTAACATTCAGGCTTCCAAAGAATCCATAGTCTGCCGGGCTCTACCGAAGGACATGGAAGGGAGACCAAGGGAGGTCTAGGGATCACTCTGCAAAGAAAAAAGGGTCTCTGCCGGCCGACACGTAGTGCTGGCCGGCAGAGAGCTGAGCCTGTCCTCCATCCAAACCTATACTAGGTACGGAAGTAGGACTGCGGCTAAAAGAAAATAAAAGAAAGAAAGGTGGGGAAGGGATAAGGGTCCTATAGTCTTCGTTCTAGCAGGAGATACACTCAGCCGTTAGGAAAGCTCATCCTAACTAAGAGTTGTCTATTAGGGAGGAAGATTGGCAATACTTACTAACCTCCTCCCAACCAGACCAAAGTTAGGTGAAGTTATTTCGCCGGGTAAGAGAGAAAACTCATTCTCCAGCCCGAGAAAAATAACACAAGACAGTCTGCTAGGGCACTAGAGGAAGGAATCATCTCGTACAGAATCCTTCCAATATGGACTAGGGAAGCAAAGCTTCCTGTGCCCGCCCCTAACCTAGCAAAGGAGACTCTTTCTCTATGCTAGGAAGAAGCAGACCACAGACTAGAAACGCTAATGTTCTTCCCTAACCCCAAAAAACCAGTCACTCTGGTTATCAGGTCAGGACAGACATATCCTAGAATAGTTATACCTGAATTATTATTCAGATAGAACCACTAGGATTAAGCCGAAGGCTTAAGGAGGGAGAGAGGGATTGAACTTAGCCTCCGGAGGAGAAAAAGAACAATCGTGGATGTGCGAAAGTATACTACTCTACCTAGAATACTAGACTAGGTAAGATGAGAATCGATTACCTAAATCACCGAAACTCTCTCGTATACAATCTTGGAAAAAACATTCAACAATATCTTACATGTATATAATATTTGCCTATAGCTTCAATAAAATAACACTCGAAAAAACTTATACCATGCATGAAAGTACTAGTGCCAGACGTCTAGGCTACAAGCCTCGCGAATCGCAGGATCGGTACCTCAACCCGTGTCGAATACACCGAGCTAACACTGACTGAACAATATAAGCATTTCTAGAGTAGCTAAATAGCAAAATTATTAAAGCGTAACAAACCGGGAACGTCACTCTGGCTAACTAACTGACCCGCAAGAGCGAGCGACAGCATCCAGGATGCCTCCGGTAGGCAACAGCTCTTGTTCACGTTAAAATCACTTTTGATTTAATTAAAAACGACAAGAGCTTACATTTATACATAGTAAAGATAAAACTCAACTTTCCAGAGGCAGAAGAGGCCGGAAAAGTCATCAAAAAGTTGAATTAAATCCAAAATAACGAGAGAACACAAGGGAAAACACTGAGTAGTTTAGCTACACGAAAAGAAATGAAGAGGGCACTACCGCCTTCATCAGATACACACTGGAAACGGAATAGGAGAGATGCCTTATAAGTGGCTCTCTTTTCATTCTCGTTTCAGATTCTTGTCACTTTTCCCCCTCGAAGCGTTAATGATGTTCGGGGCGAAGATAGCTATGTGACGTGTCATGAATACGTCCTCTGATCTTATGCGATATCCCTGTGAGATTATTTAGGGATATTCGCTCCAGGAGTAAGAATTCTGGATACCTTACGGTAAAATTCTCTGGGAATATCACTGTAGTCAAATATACCCTAGAAAGCTACCTTATAGGAACTTCCAACAAGATGACATGGCCTGAGCCCAAAAAAGAAATATATATATATATATATATATATATATATATATATATATATATATATATATATATATATATTTATATATATATGTATATATATATATATATATATATATATATATATATATATATATATATATATATATATATATATATATATATATATACTGTATATGAAAAAAAGATAGAACGAATAAAGCAGTACAAGAAAGTGATGAATATGCAACGCCTCTTTAATTTGAATTTCCGCTGTGGTTATCTGAATGTCCTGATTTTATGAGCATTTCGAGTCTTTAGCGCGCCCAGATCATCCAGGGCCGCAGATGATGTCTTCTCTGAAAATTATGTTATGATGCCAAAATTGACTTTTATGTGAGGGTATGACTTTTTTTTAACTTTGTGTAGTTAAAACAACCTCTAAAACATTAAACGGGGTGAAAAGATTTATATGTATTTGGCATACATAATATTACACACAATTTTATATATTTTAACTTCATCCATACCGATCTAAAATTTATATAAAATTTTATATAAATCTCTCCAAACACGATTTTGGTACCCGCATCAACCTATGCCACTTCAACCTACCTTCCATTTAATTGTTTTTATTAAATAATTTAACACAAAATGTTTAAGTCGTCACTTCGTTGATGAGTAAATCATATCGGATTTTAGAGAGTAAATTGAAAGAAATTTGTGTAAGAATTATTTATTTGAGAGAGAGAGAGAGAGAGAGAGAGAGAGAGAGAGAGAGAGAGAGAGAGAGAGAGAGATCTGGAATTGTTTCACATTGTGTTAATGGTAGGTTTATCGTCAAAATCCCAATATTTTGATAGTGGGCTATGCTCTTGATTTATTAATCAGTAATTGATATTCACAAATATGCGTTATTTTCCTGTTTTTTTCACTCTCTTTTGTTTCCTGTAATTTCCTTTACAATTTTCTACTAAGGTGAGCAGATGCATTATAGATTTTAGGGAATAACCCAACACTAGCGCAGTGCAACAAGAAAGAGAGAGAGAGAGAGAGAGAGAGAGAGAGAGAGAGAGAGAGAGAGAGAGAGAGAGAGAGAGAGAGAGAGAGAGAGAGAGAGGTTAAACTTGATTCTAATAATGTTTATGAGTAGTCCTTCACTCATATGTACATATTATCCATATAAAAACTGCAGATGTCAAATACACCTGTACTTTTCTATATTTACCAATCACAGCACTAGCCAGGCCTAATACTGCTTATATTCACTGATTAAATGAACAAGATGAAAAAAAAAGGGGGGGGGTAGGATTCGGATTAGCCATAGCAGCTGAGGTAAATCTAAGT
>NC_090740.1:88297338-88312338 GCF_036898095.1 Palaemon carinicauda
GTGTGTGTATATATACATACATATATATATATATATATATATATATATATATATATATATATATATATATATATAAATATATGTATATATATACATATATATATATATATATATATATATATATATATATATATATATATATATCCTTGTGTGTGTGGTCCGTGAGTGTGTGTGTGTCCTTTTTTGCACTTAACCATTCAAAATCCTTTGAGTTGTGTTTGGACTATTCAATTATTGCAAAATCTATTTATGAGAATTAAAAATGGGTCTCACCTCAGTTCAAAAGTGGTCGGGAGAAATAAAAAGCAAAACACAATTTACTATATTTAGTAAAGTGTTTACTACCAGCACTGGGGAAGAATTCAATGGAAAAACTACATAGATATCAGCCAAACAGGTAATGGAATGCACTACAATGGCAAGTAGCATAGGACCACATTCGAATTCTCTAAGTTTTTTCTATCACCTTATCAAAACGATTAGGGAGAGCCATAAACTATCAATATCTAGTTGAAGATATTCATGATTTGCATGTTGCTGAATCCTGTTTGTGCAATATTCATTTCCAAATACAGTGTCCCTGTTATTTCTTATATTTGTGGAAAGAAATACGTATTCCATAGTATTCTTCGATGAAGAATGTGAGGATAACTAGAAAGCATATCTTCTTACTAAAACTTTGACATTCAAGGGTTTTGGTGTCCTGTAGTTGACATACTTTTGCAATTTTTTCTTCCTAATCTCAAAGACAGAGTCTTACATATAAAATACATGAATCCATTAATGGCCATTCCACCGAAAGGAAAGTACACAAAACTGCGAATAAATCAGAAAGTATTCAATCCACGAAACCACTAGGTACTATACTTTCTCATTTTTCATTTTTTCATACTGGCTCTTGCTGTATAATGTGGAAGGTTCTGTCCATTTCAGTATCATTGCTATTGATAAACGTGTCTCAGACTTATTGCAAAATCTTGATGAAAAGGAAAAATACTGATTTATATAGGGACAAAATAATTACGTAAAACTACGTAAAAAAGGGGACACTGTATATCTCCTAAATTATTGAAAACGTATCCAGAAGATGTTTTTAGAAATATAGTTTAGGAAAATGTATTAATTGATATTAAGAGGGAATAACTTAAAAACTTAGTATTTGGTGATGACATATTTCTGTTTAGTGAATCATGGAATAAACTACAAGAGATGATAGTAGACATCAAAAGATAAAAGCAGAAATGTAGGAATGAAAATAAGGTTCATTGAAAATGCAGATTGTTATTAGATATATGTTCTTAGGACGAGCAGTAAGTGTTTCCCCAGGAAATGAGACCGAGATTGAAAGAAGGATTAGCATATAATTGAGAGTTTTTGTTTAAAAAGAATAATATTAAGACACTTAATATCCTACTTACTCTAAAAACAAAAGTATTTAATCAGATGGTTAAATCAGAATTCTTTTATACATCTCAAACTTTGAGCCTTATTATTATTATTATTATTATTATTATTATTATTATTATTATTATTATTATTATTATTATTATTATTATTACATTTCATTAGGTGTTTGTCAAAATCCTTTTGAAATTCTAGGTATAAATCATATGTTGCCATTCTTTTGTCATATATGATACACATGTGAGTAAATTTCAACAGATATATCATAATATTTTTTTTTTTATTCAAAACCAAGTTGACTTCTTATCAGGAGAATGTTTTTCTCCAAGTGTTCTACTATTGAATATAAAATATTTTTGTGAGGGAAAAAAATACAATGCACTGAAGTTAGACTCACAGGTCTGTGAATAATACGTTTTTCTTTTGATCCTTCTTGTAGATTGGAGGTACAGTTAGATTTGAAAGTCCTCCGACAGTCAATACAGGTTGTAAAATATCTTATCATTACCTGAATCTTATTTGATAAAGTTTATTGTTTAAGATAATTGCTTATACCATAATACATTAATAGTTCATTTGATATAGCTAGTACCGGTAAAATAAACTAACTTTTGTTGTTTGAATAGTGATTATTAAAGAAAGTTAGGTATTAACCTTGCATAATAAATAATCAATGACGGGTACAGTAAATACTGATGGCCTAATAGCACCCTGACTACAAAGTTTAGTTAAATGAGTTGAAATTGAGTGACCATTAGGTAAAGGAGACCAATATCATTATCTAGCAAAACCTCTGAGAAATTCATGTTAATGACAAATCATATGGAAAAAAAAAAAAGTTATTTAATCTTAGGACGGCATAATTTTTCGAAGTTTCATCATGAAAGTATGATATGATATTTTTTTTTCCAAAATTATTCACCTCTAATTTACCTGAAAAAAAATATATATGCAGATGACATATGAACAAAATTATTCCCTATGCTAATATTATGACGGTAATTTTCCAATCACCATATCACTCTGCTTTATCTTGACAATATTACATAACTTGAGATCAAGATAGTTTCTTATTAATTTTCTGCACAGCGTTCTTATAATCTTGATTCTAAGAGGCTTGTGTCTCTATCTTAACGTTCCCTTGTACAGTGTCCCTTCTAAGTGATTAAGTGGTTGAGTTAGCACAGCTATGTTGGGTTGGGTGTGGGCCTTTGAACCGTATGAATACTCTATTGGCTCTAACTTCCTTAATATGCAACCTATAAGAACATTTTTAGTACCGACATAATGCCAAGATCAAGAGCTACACAATGGTATATAATTATGTCCATAAATAATGATTAATACGTATTCCAGGGCCATTATTGTACCCCCCACCCTTAATTTTTTTTCGAAAATGGGCACCTGTAACTAGTTGCTACTGATACTGATGATATTGTTAAGGCATTTGGTTATACATTTCTGTATCTGATTTTGTACACAATCTTATATAGAATATTGCATATCAGTTTCGTTCTCTAATATCCCAAAATATATGAATTAAGTGACAATTATCAATTGATTGTATTATGGCCATATATTTTTATTGATACCTACTTTGTGAGGAACGCTTCTTAATAACTTCTGTAAATCGTGACATATCTGCATTATTTTGGTGTCAATCAAATGTTTGGAGCATATACAACTAAGTTTGATGATGTAAATTTTATCTGTTACTGAAATCCATTATCTAAATTGCTGATACGTATCCCCAACTCCTTAAAAATAGTCCAAATTTCAATTGACAGAACTTTGTTCTACCCTCATCTTCCCTATCATCTCTACTTTCTGGTACCAAATGGCAACAAAACAATTTATCTCTTGATTTATTATAAAAAAGAGTATTTTACTAACATTTAAAGAAGGAGATGCTTTGAAGAGAAGTATACTGCTTGTACATTATTCACTGTAGAGTGGCCACCAAATACTTATATCATGAATATGCATGCACAAACATGGTAAATATGACTAAAACTATAAATGAAGGACACTACCTATTGAAGTGTGTCTGACTTTCATATCTGACAGGTGTCATTCACTGAGAGAACCAAGAAAATCATTGATTAACAGTGGAATAAGATAAATGTAACCAAAATAAATGTCATTTATAACTTAAACTGACAACTAATACCAACAAGTAAATGGTGAAGAGCTTGGAAGTTAAAAGGTTAAAGGTGTCTGGTTTCAGTTCCAGTTCCATCAGAATAGATGCTCACCAGAACGTCAGCCGGGAAAGCCCAACCCCCCACTGTGGTGCCCTACCACAGCAGTAGCCTCCCCAGTAAACAGCTTAAACTCACGGCCCTGGGCGGGGATCGATCTCTTGCCACACGAATGCGAGGCAAACACGTTACCACTGTACTATGTTTGAAATCTGCGAAGTTGTGTTCATAGAAATATCATTATATGTGGAGTATGATGGCCTAGTTAGTCTTTCTTTGTCACTGGCAACAGACAACTACAGAAAAGAACTAGCTGGACAATTTACACATTGCCTTCATGATTCTTCATCATAAATGTTGTCGGCTAGGTTGTTAATATCAATATCCTCTGTATCATCGCTGTCAGCTTCTCTGTCTAGCATGATATCAATGAGTTCCTGTGGCAGTATATCACCTTTGACCCAGTCAGTCTGCAGCTGTCCTGAGTCATCAAGTTTCCAGCCTTTGCCTACTGGACTTGCTATATCTGGATATGGCACACTAGACTTATTCCAAACATATGCTTGGTTGTTGTATCTGAGGATATACATGTGCAGTGATGACCTGCATGGGGGGAGCAAGCTCAGATCGATACCATCACAACTGGACAAAGTTTGGCCTTTCTTGGGCTGGAATTTTTATCTAAACATATTATAGAGCAGCTTGTTTATGTCTTTGTAGTTGGCCTTTCCATACATACAGCAGACAAACTGTTCAAGTTCATTGAATGTTTCTTCAGAAACTCCAGCAGTGGTTGCAAGATAGATTAATGCTGAATGGTATTCAGGATGGGCATCAAGTTTCTTCTTTGGTGTAAGTTTACCTCGGCGAACGAAGGCACTTGTTGTATCGCATCCTGTGAATGCATGAAAAGAGTACACGAGTTTACATTAATCTGTACCATCTTTGCTAGTAACAGCTCTCACATCAGTTAGTCTTCTCTTGTTTGAAACACCAGTATCAAAGAACACAGACGGGTCAATATCTTGAGAAAACTTCAACAGCAATAGGAAGACATCAGTATCTGGTGAACGGACTACAATCACCTTTTCTGCACTAAATGATTTGGCAGCATGGATGCAATGCAGAATGATCTGAGTAACTACTTCCTCCTGTGAAGAAAATAGGTCCTGCACCTGCATAGTCTGAACCGTCAATCCATCCTCACTTGTAAAGAGTGTGCATTCGTTCTTATACATCAATTTGTAAACTCTCATTGCACGGTTGTAATGTTTGCTCCTTAACATTTGATCAATCGATCCACTTGCACATACACCAGCCTCAATAATGATGTCCTCAAAGCCTGTGGCAGACATCATCTTCCCGATGACTCCAAGGTATGAGCAGATTGTATGAAATGCCCCAATCATTACAAGAACACCTCTGTATTCTCGTGGGTTTTGCCACATGATAGAGTAAGCTTTCATTACTACAGTTAGATCAAAAGTTACGTTAGTGACCTCCTGCTGCACATCCTTTGTGGTCTGCTGGAATAGTCGGAGTATGTGCTTAACTGTGGCATTATCAGTAATTGCCCTATGTACTGGCACCATGTAATCAACTGTAGACTGAGCACAGCCTTCAACATAATCACCTTTTCCAGTCAGTGACAACCATCCAGCCCAACCAGGAACACTTTGTTCATTAGATTTGTACAATCTTGCAATAGTCCAAGCAAAGTCTGATTCCTTGGATTCATGGAATGAAACTGGTATTGTCACAGATACATGTTCCACTCTCAAATTGACTGCTGAGGTGGCTGCTCCCTGTTCATGTCACAACTTGCACTACTAGATGTCTCCTGAATGACAATACCATGTGCTACATGTGTTGTTTCAGCACCTGATGGTGTTTCTTCAGACAGGTCGAAGTTGTCCCTGCTGAAGTGGAGAAGTACATTATTAATACAGGATGATATGGCTGTGGGAAGTAAGGATTCCTGTGTGTTGATCTGGTTACATATGGCAGTTTCTAGCTCCATCAATTGGGAATATGACTAACAGTGACCGAAATGATTCAGCAGTGTAATGAGCTCAGCACTTCCTGTCATGTGTCTCAAAGTTATTCCAAGAAGAACATGTTTAGGCATTTTCCCTTCTCCTTGGCTCATAGCATAACATACATTTTGAGCACATGAATCAACCATTCTCTCCATCTTTGACGAAATATCTTTAAATGATATCCCACATAGAAGCTGCGAGAAAAAGTTAATCAGGATTGTTGGTGGTTTGTTCTCTATGGACATCAACTGCGCTGCTGTACGTGGTCATGGCAGTATGGCTGCATTCCTTTAGGCATCCATCAGTTGTCGCCTGAGCATCATAGCTGCTTCCTGGAGAAACCTTTCCTCAGAGGCGGACATCTCAAATGCTGCCTCTACTGCATGTCCAACTGGTAAGAGATCAGAATATATAAGTTCACTTCGGTATTTGGGTGCCCAGAATTTAACCTTGTGACTAAAATGTTTCTCCAACTTATTCTTGAGTTTATAGGTTTTGTAGTTTGGATTGTAAGTTGATGGATGATGTTCTTGTAAATATAGCAAATATTTCTCTTTCAACATTGTCACACTTTCAACGTTGCACCCCTTGATTATATGTTCTTCAAACATAACCACAGATGTAGGAGAATGCTTCGCTATGGGCAGCTAAATGTTCAACAGCACTCTGATCCGGCTTTTTATTAACATTTCACTCCTGCTTACGAGTGTGATCTCTGCGACAAGAATTATGATAATGTGCCTTTCGTGCTTGCAAGTCACAGCCTTCAATCTTTCCAAGTAATGTGTAGTAATTTTTAGGCTTTGGAGCCTGTAGTATTGACTCAGCTGCAGTTTCTGTAACACACTTTGTTGGAAACTCTCTGACACCTCTCTGAAGGAAATAAAATGGATGAGGATGATACTTGTTTTCGATATGAAGTTGAAGGCCCTTCGTCATCTTCAACTGGATGTTGTTGTTTTCTACTTTTGATATGACCAACATTTATAAACTTTTGATAACACTTCTTGTGTATTCCATGGGTATTTGCATTCAGCGTTTCTGGAACTTCTTCATAGATTTCTTCCATCCTCACATTAGTATCAGCACTAGCTTTGCGGAGCTGCACTGATTCCTTGATCTTTTCAAAGCTTACATCACTCAGTTTTCGAACAATTTTGTCAGTTTTCTGTTCAGAAAAATTTATAATGTAAGTCTTTTTGGCACACTCTGCAGAGATTTTTTTCCTCTGACTATTCTTTTTCATTTCAGTAAACTAAATGGACATTCTGCCATGCTGACTAATTATCACCAGTTGATATTGGATCCTTTGTCTGAAATGCAAATACATCATAATTTATGCACAGAACCAATTTCAGAAAGCTTGAGAATATATTGTTATCTATTGACACAAAAATGGTGCAATTATGTAACATTTTACAGAAGTTACGGAGAAAAGTGGGTATTGCTGATAATATGTGGCCATTATACAATCAATTGATTATTGTCATTTAATTCACATATTTTGGGAAATTAGTGAACAAAACTGATACACAATATTCTAAATAAGATTATGTAAAAAATCAGATACAGAAATATAACCAAATGCCTCAAAAATTTCATCTGTATCAGTAGCAACTAGTTATAGGTGCCCATTTTCGAACAAAAATTAAGGGTAGGGGGTACAAAAATGGCCCTGGAATACGTATTAATCATTAATAATGGACATAATTATATACCATTGTGTAGCTCTTGATCTTGGCATTATGTTGGTACCAAAAATATTCACTTAGTTTGGATATTAAGGAAGTTACAGCCAATTGAGCGACACAAAGTCAGTGCGGCTGAAAATGTGAAAATTTGGCATGCGGTTTGTACAAAAAGTGATAATTTTGCCTTTTTGCCACATTTATGTGTTTGGAAACACCCGGATATGCATAAAGGACACCCTAAGGAAGAAAACTAGGGGGGTCGTGAAAATTCCCTAGGGGCAGGGGGGGGGAGGTTCACTTTCTGGCCCATGGACTATTATCCCCTGGCATGTGCTGGGACTCAATTTTTTAACGTTTGTATATTTTCTTTCTTTCTTTATTCATTTGTTTATTAAATATTTTCGGTATCTTAGAATAAATGTCCTTCCACTCCGATGCTTAGCTTAGGCAGTCATTTTCAGTTCCTAGTTTTTCTCTATCCCTTCAAAAAAAAAAAAAAAAAAAAAGAATCTCCTAAGTGACAGTATGAAACACCCTCAATTGTCCATTCCACCCTGGAACCATTTAAAATATGTGAAACCAAGACAAAATATTTCTTATCTGAATTCAGAAATAAGGCTTTTGGAGTAGTGTACTTTAATTCTCTCAATCTAACATAACCTTCATCTTTACAGTCTCCATCGAAAAAGAAGGAAACCCAGTATAGCAAATGGAATAAGAGGTTTCACTCAGATGTTTTATCCAATTTCTATCACGTTCTTTTATCATTATTCCCGTTAAGGAAATTATCCTGTTTGTGAATTTGTAATTATCTTTCAAAGCAAGGCTTTTCACTAGAGTATTCATAGACTTAGACAGTATGGGTTTGGTATTATTATCACAATCTCTTGTGCATGTTATACAGTTGAAATCACCTCCAAAGGTAAGATAATTAATCATTATTATGTCACAGGTAATACTATATTTCATTCCTGAAAAAGTCTTCCCTTTCAGCAATCTTACTTGCACCAGATGGAGCATACACATCTATAATAGGTATAATGCAGTTATTGTCAAATACTCTTACACCAAAAACTCTACCATTAGAGTCAATCTCCTTGTTTAAAAGTTTTATTTTTTTTCTTTATTGTTTATGCATATCATTGTACCTCCTTTTAAATTGATTGATGGATTGAACACTATGCACATAGAATTAGTGAGGTAACTAACACCTGAAATATCTATAAAATTATGTTCTTGAATAAAAAAAAAATCAATTTTATAGTACATGATAAGGGACACAACTTTCATTTGTTTAATTACTTAATTTAAGTCATTAATATTTAAAGAGGCAACAGAAAGAGCCATTACGAAGAAGAAAAATGAGAAAATTACTTTTTCTTTTTCTTTGATAACCTATCTTTTCCCTTCATCTTTTCTTCCTTTTTTTAGTGGGTTTTTCCCTAATTAACTTTAATTTACCTACAGTATCTAAATCGAGATTCCAATGACCTTTTGGCATTCCGTCTGAACCTTTATCATAATTTTCTAAATCGTCTTCAATATCACTGATTTTATTTCCCGCTACATCCTTGCCACAGCCCTCAGTAGCACCATCCACTGATTTATCATCCCCATGCACTGAAACTGCTATATTGATTTCATTAAGATTTCCAGGTTCCTCATTTCTATCATCCACAAGGGGAAAGAGACTTTCAGCTGTATGGAATGCGAGGTTCATCTTGTGATGGAAGCCCCTTATCCTCAGTTATTTCGGTAATTCAAGAAGCTCCTTCGTGTGCACTTTTTATTGCTAAAATGTCTCTATCACTGTCGGTATCAGTTAAAATATCACCATTACTTAGAACATGACCTTCCAGGTCACGTGATCGACCTTCTATTTCTTGGATAAAGGAATAGTCACGCGTTGTTCTCCTACTGCTTCGCATAAGTCGTCTATGTGGTCTTCCCCGTGGTTGCTGGATTCTTCTTTATCATTTTCAGTACTATTTCCATCACATGGTTGTTCCACATTTCCTTCATTACCTGTTGCCAGTTGAACATCAGGAGTACCATCTGAATCCGGTATCCGACCCTTATAAGAATCCTTGCCGGGCATTGCTGGGAAATCATTCAAATTTAAAATATTTAACTTAGGCTAACTATCCATATTACAGTTAACTGCCATATGAGTGTCTCTTCCGCACTTTTAACACGTCTTTTTCTGGCTATTATATAAAAACACATTATAACCACAAATACTGATGGAGGATAGTATATTTTTCTTTATATCCATTTTCACAGTGTGTTCCATTTTCTAGACCAATCGCTCTCCCATGAGAAAAGGTATAATATCTGAGATGAACAACTTTCCCATACTGTTAGAACACACTAATTAAAAAAAAGGGAGCCTTCTATATCAAAATGTGTATAACATATTGATAAATAAGCATGTAAACTGCTCAAATTGATTACTAAGGCCTTTTCACCGTTACCCAAATGAATCCCTTTGTCATTATACTCTCGTATAAAGACATCAAAAACCTTTTCATAAATATCACAGCCACTCTGTTATTTGGTATGTTCTGAAACCCTCGTATGTCTTTTTCACTTATCTTCAACTTATTGAATATGACATCCCTTGCCAACTCATAATCAGGGGGACATTGAAATTTTAAACCAACTGTATGTAGTCTTTGGTTTAAGTCTCGCTGGCATTGGAATGTTGTTTGCCATCGTCCTCTGGTAGAAAGCGCTCCGTTTTCTATGATGACGTCATATCGCCTGAAGCGACAAAAAACCTCTGGGTTGGCGATTCCTTGGAGGTGTATCGAAGAAAACTACGTCTAATAATAGAAACTATGACACATACAAGTTTACTTGAAACACTAATTAGTTCACTGGCATCTTATTCACAAGCTTAGGTTCAAATTCGTAAGAAAAACCTCGGAAACGGTATTATAATCACAAAAATCGCAGAGCATTCCAAAAAGCGTTTGTATACAACCAAAGCTACTTCTTCTCTCGGTATAGTCAAGCTGTCATAGGGTTATAAGCATTTATTATATCTAAATTACCTCTCTTGAGTTTGACTTCGATGTGTTGAAATTTCATATTATCATTTGGATATTCTGTGGTGTTTCCCAATACATAACAAATGTTACGTCTAATAAGGATCATTACACACCCCATTCTTTGAGCTACTCTGTCTTTCCCTAGAGATCTATAGCTTATAAACTTTACCTGTTGATCTTTCAAAAAGTTTCACATACACAGCAAACATGAGGTTTGACACTGTACAACATCAGTTTTAACTCCGAAAGACTGTTACACCCCTCGCATTCCATTGAATTATAGATAATTCTGACATAATACTATCCATTTTTACTTGCTATAGGTTATTCCCTTACGCTTAAATCCTTCCTAAGATTTTCCAATTCCCCATCGTCAACAGTCATACCAAACGTTACTAGAATTTCCCTTTTAACATTTTCATCCATAGATATTGAATGACTATGAAAAGTTTCCTTATTGGCCAAAATTCTTTGTACAACGCAGATGAATCTGCATAATTTTATTATATCTTTCGAGTCCATTTTGATTTTAGTTTTAGAGCTTTCTTTGTGTTCATTTTCCTTCGCTTTAGTTTTACAACTTTTATTACTTATTTTTATTTTCTCCCTTTTCACAATTTCCGCATAATTTCTCTTGAAAGTTTCGTCTCATATTTTTTTAGTACTAAGCTTTGAACTTAATATTTCCCCCTTCGTCCCTGTTTCTGTTGTTTTATTACTTACACGGTCATATTTTTCATTATCCCTTACATTTTCCCTCTTCCACTGTTATATTTGACTTTACCCTAGTCATGAGGTACACTTTCCAATGTTTTTACTCTCTGTAATCTTTGTGCTTCTCTAGTTACTTCACAACCCCTATAACTAGCGACATGCTTCCCCGAGTAATTTGAGCACTTTAATTGGTCCTTGGTTAGGTCTTCATGGCACTTATTGGCCATATGGTCTCCTCTGCATTTTACACATTTGTTTATTTTTGATTTACATTCGTCTTGATGGTGACCAAACCTCTGAATTTTGAAACACAGAATGACCTTTGGTATAAAAGGCATAACTTCCAGTATTCTGTTTCCAATTTTTATTTTCTCTGGTATCTCATTTCTCTTGGATGCAATCTTTACATATTTATCTTTTATTCCCTCCTCTCTCTTACCTTCCCATATCCTTTCTATTTTGCTAACATTAATATCCTGGTCTTCCGAGTATTCCTTAATTTTCTCCCCTTCTATTTCCTCACAGATTGGTCCTGGTACCCATAATTTCTAATTTCCTGGTGCCTCCTATTGGTTGTTGACATTTTACCTGATATGTGTATTCTTGAGGACCAAAAGTTTTTAGAGTCAATAAATTATTTGTCTTCCTTCTCATTAAAAACTGCTACTAAATGTTTTTCAGTTTCATTGGTTTTATAGTACACCACGTTTGTCTGTGCAAACGGCAACTGCCTTAAATATCTCTCCACCTTACTAGGGGTCAAGTAGTCTCACTGATTTTCCTTTTGTATCTAAGAATTGCATGATTATTAACTTACCTTCTAGTTTATGTTCTAACCTATTATTTTACCTATGTTGATCTAACTGATTTTTCACATGTTTAGCTGTTCTACTTTTTCTGTTAATTTTGTAGGAGGAACATCCCTTGTCGTTGTCAGCCTTTTTATTTTGTCCACTCGACCAACTCAATTTCCAATATGGTACTCAAATTCTCCCTCCGAACTATCACTTTTCTCTTTTTCTCTTTTAACTCTTCTAGAATTTCTACTTTCTATTTTAGTCCACGCATAATCCATTTCTCGGATACACTCAATATCCAAGGCCATAGTCCAAAGGTTGTTATCCTGGTGGACCAGATCCATCCTGGGTCGCCTTAACCTAGGAAGCCCTGGGTAAGGTTGCTAAACTATCTGCTATCTATTAAGTCTTATATTATTTAAAATTAATAAAATATTCTTACTTTCTTCTTGTGGTCTGAAGAAGACGACCTTGTTAGGGGACCTTGAGCCTGTTCCAGGAATATAACGAGAACACCAACAATTTAGGACACTTTACTCATGGAACACTTCATACATACATCCGCACTAGTAAAGTGCCCGACCATAAGTCAAATTCTTTTGTTGTTGTTGTTGTTGTTGTTGTTGTTGTTGTTGTAGTTGTTGTTGTTGTTTCAAATTTCCTGGCCCTTATCGTCAGGGATGGGCTCTTGCACACTTGCACCCCGTAGGTGTTTGTTGGGTTTTTTCGGTTTGTTAGTAAAATGGATATGGGATAATATACAACTTTTTTTTTGTAGATGGGTTAGGATAAGATATAGGTCAATGATAAACAGCAATTTTTATTCATTGTCAATTGGCTTCTCTTATTTTTAGAGGCCCCCTAAGCTCTCTTAGGTCAAAGGAAAAGGAAGAAGGTGACAGAAGGTGAGCTTAAATTTTCAGGATGAGCACTAGTATGAAGTTTCGGCTTGAGTAGGAGAGAGCTGAAAAGGAGAAATTGGTTATCGAATATGAGTGGTAGAGAAATGGTGGAATAAACATTCTTGTACCTGAAAATCCTACACCAAAAATGAAAATAGAATTTTAATTGCGTTACAGTCATGGAGATGTCTACATGGTTTCAGAATTGATGTTTAGTTGTGGAGGAGTCCTGAACTACTTTAAAGAGAGGAGAGAAATTGTAATAGAGAGAAGAGCTAAAATGAAGTTAATCATAAATTCAAGGTTGGATTACTTAGGTTTGCTGGTATTGCATTATATGGGGAGAAGGTAGCTGTGGAGAAAGATTGAGAATATATCAACATTAGCAATAATGTGTTTTATGATTCCTGTCGCAGTTACAGGAGTTTTAGAGTTGAAGTCCTGTTTTAGTAGGCTTATTTTTGGAAAATGCAATAGGTAGTGTTACAGAGGTTCATCTGTCAGATGCTGACAGTTGTTACAGTGTGTTTCTGGTGTCTGTTGTACTACTGGGCCCTAGTTATAGATGATGATTTGCCAGTTGCACAGATATCCCAGTCGCAGTCTGCAAATAATGAATGCAATTTGACGGGGAATATTTCTTGTAATAGGATACAGGATAAGGTTAGTTGCTTTGATGTATCATTTGGCTGATCTGGAGCCATCAATTAAGGCTCTCCTTACTTCACTTGTCTTTTCCATGTTGCAAAAGGCTGTCATTTGATTCTTGATGGTTTTCAATTAAGGTTGAAGTTATATTGATTTTCCAGCACATTATTGCAGACTTGGCCAGGTAATCTGCCTCGGCATTGCTAGTGATTCCAGTTTGACAAGAAAATCAATTCAGGAGGATCTGCCTGTTGATGCTTTGGTGAGCAAACGCTAGATATTGTACTGTATTGCTTTGATTAGTTAGACATTTTCAGTGGGTTCTTTTTTGCTGAGAGCCAGAGTGGCTCCTCTTGAATCCATGTAGATTGCTGTATTTCCTCCAGGTAGATTGGTGTAGTGTTCTAGGGCTTTGGCAATCGCACGTAGCTCCGTTTGCATGGTATAGGCATAGTTGGAAAGACTCCAGTTTTCTCTGTAGCCTGATGGAGAAACGACTGCTGCTGCTGTTGCAAGGATATCATGATTTTATGATCCATCAGTACAGTAGATGTTAGGGGCAGAGGTGCAGGTGATTGCATTTTTGGCTGCTGCTCTGAGTTGTTCTGGCATGCAGAGAGCTTTGCTCGCTGCTGGGATGTTGGTAAAGTTGTACTGGAATTGTGTCTATTGACCACAGGGCCGAAGTTATGTAGCCATTGTGTTTTTTCCCCTTTGTCTTGTAGGCTTCATTGTTTTTTTCTTTTTTTTGCATTCTTTTAAGTGTATCTACCAGTCTCTTTGTTTGTGTCCTTGGAGGATCAATCTCTTTCGTCAAGGGGAGGAGTCTTTTGTAGGCGGTTCTTCAGAGGACAGTGTCTGTCTGCTTTGATTGACTTGTATATGATGCTGCAATCTCTGATATCGATCTGAGCTGACATGAAAATTAGATTAGTTTTGGCTCTTAACAAGTAGAGTCTGGTCCAAACTAGAAAGCTTCTGATGAGTCTCATGGCATTTTTTGTATCACATCTAGGGAAGCTTTTTGAGATTCACTCAGTGAGGTGAGCATAGGTACTGCATAATCGATGTAGGATCGAATTGCTTAAATATAGAACAGCCTCCTAGGAGACTGTTTGATACTCTTTGTTTTTTAGTAAAGGTTGAAGTGATATTGATTGTCTAGCACATTTTTGCAGACTTGGCCAGGTGACTGGCTTCGTCGTTGCCAGTGATTCCAGTATGACTTGGCATCCAATTCAGAAGGATCAGCCTGTTGTTGCTTTGGGGAGCTATGGCTAGATACAGTACTGTAATGCTCTGATTATGTAGACATTTTCAGTGGGTTCTTTTTTGATGAGAGCCAGAATCCGTGTAGATTGTTGTATTTCCTCCAGATAGACTGGCGGAGTGTTCTAGGGCTTTGGCAATCTCCAGTAGCTCTGTTTGCATGATATAGGCATAATTGGAAAGCCTCTAGTTTTCTTTGTGGCCTGAAGGAGAAACGACTGCTGCTGTTGTTGCAAGGATATTATGATCCAGTGATCCATCAGTATAGCAGATGTTAGGGGT
>NC_090740.1:88324838-88332338 GCF_036898095.1 Palaemon carinicauda
TACTGAAATTGCCAAACAATGTTTCTCCTCTCAAGGGCGTTACTGCACTATAACTGTTCAGTGGCCACTTTTGTCTTGGTAATGGTAGCAGAGACTCTTCAGCTATGGTAAGCAGCTCTCCTAGGAAAAAGACATTACAAAATCAAACCAATGTCCTCTAGTATTGTGTAGTGCCATAGCCTCTGTACCATGGTCTTCCACTATCTTAGATCAGGCTGAGTTCCCTTGCACACTATTCTTTCTTATTTCTTTTCCTCTTATTTTGTCAAAGTTTTTACAGTTTATAGAGGAAATTTTGATTTTGATATTGCCAGGTTCTTATTTTTTTTCCTAATATCCTTTCCTCACTGGGCTATTTTCCCTGTTGGAGCCCCTGAGGTTTTAGCATCCTGTTCTTCCAGATAGGGTTTTGGCTTAGCAAGTAATAATAATAATAATAATAATAATAATAATAATAATAATAATAATAATAAGACATTTGGTGTTTCTATCAAGGTTAAAACAGGTTTTCATTACTGAGGATTATTGAAAGTTACTTGTAACATATTATGGGTAACACAAAGGTGACATCCTTAGGAGTTCATGGAACTCACCTATAACGAATTCTAAATTTCAACGTTTATTTTTCCTTTATTTTTAAAACGGCACAACAGCAAAGCCCCTTTGATGCTCAATCGTACTTTTATATTATTGATAACTGTCATGTAATGAATTAATCTTAATGATTTATAGTGTGAATATCTTTCATCGTTATAATAGTACCCTGACAGTTATATCATAAAGATTTTTTTTTCCAAACAGTTAGCACTAATTCAGATATGTAAGACTTTCTCCATTTAAAAGGTTAATTCTTTTGTAGTCTGGTATAACTAAATGTTATTCAGTTTTCCATATCTATTAGTTAATTGTTTCCACCACTAGATGTGGACTGACGTAGTTAAAGTGAAGACATGTATATTCGTCAGCACTGCGAAATTAACTACATGGAATAATTTGTACTCTTTATTATAAAAACCTTAAGTCAGGAATGTGCAACCCTGGTTGTACCCCACAAAAAAAAAGAAAAAAAAAAGAAAAAAAAATAGTGTAACATCCTGAGTGTGCCGCTCCCATCTTAGTTAAGCCACTAGAATATAGAAGCATGGTTTAGAAGGGATTAATTATAGATAACTGAGAATGAATTACCTTAAAAATAACGTTGTGATTGAAAGATAGAGCACGATAATTCTAAATTAAAGTTGAATAAAAGAACAAGGGAAAAATAAAATATTTGAAGCTAAGACAGAAAGGTAGTAGATTCCATTCAACATAGAATATCATGAAAACAAGGTCTAATTAATTTTTAGTATTTAATTGATCTGTATACTTATGCATTTTCACTATTTGACCATTTCCCAATTTACGCTGTTTCAATAGAAATATGCCCTCGAATCAAGAAATAGTTGTCTTATATTTGTATAGCTGCAATTAATTATAAATATTTCATATATCCTAGTTTTTTTTTTTTTTCATTTCAAGAGAAAATGGTATGTAATTTTGATTTCCTGCACAGATTCTTTTTGATATGCCACAGCTACATTGCTAAAGAGTTATAGGGTCCTTTTAATGTCCAAATAACAATACATTCAATCCCCCTCGTTAAGGCTCATTTTGATTTTATTTACACAATCACTAAATATGCTGTCCTATTCTTTACACTTTTTTCTTTATTCCTGATATACTTGACAACACTAAGATAACCAAAAAATTCTTCTTTACTAAAGAGTAGGGTACTGCAAGGTAATTGTTCAGTAGCTACTTTCACTTGGTAAGGGTAGAAGAGACTCATTAGCATTGGTAAGTAGTTGTTGAAGAACACGGGCACTCCATAATCAAACTATTGTTCTCTAGTCGTGCATAGTGCCATAGCTTCTGCACGATGTAAGTCCACTGTCTTGGATTGAGTTTTCTTGCTTGTGAGTACACTAAAGCACACTAGTCCAAGTTTCGTTATGTCCATTCATCGTTGGGTTTTTTATTTAGAGTTGTGCCGATATCACTTTGGAGGACGATACCTATACCAATACTGATATCCAATTTTTGTCACTAGACCGATATCAATACCCAATTTCTTTCTAGATCGATATCGATACCGATACCAAATAAATAGCTGAAACAGATACCAATAATAGCCGATACTCCGATGCTTTAGAAATTCTTTCCAATGATTATAATAACCGCATAATATTGATATAATGACTGCATTTCATTCTCTTCCGTGTGTGCAATGTAGTGTGTGATGCATTATTAGGCATAGCCAGTAAATGGTACAGGCCAAGCACTCTGTGATATCTGTCTGACATGAAAAGTGTTACGATTTTATTTTCAAACATGTTAAACTATAGGTATGTTCATGGAAATGACACAATCTGATCATAAATCTAAAGCTTTCCCTATATGAATTTTTTCTTATTACTGAATTTCATAATATTAGTTCAACCAGATCACTGGAATAAAAAGAAAATATCTGTTCATACAAAGAGCAAAGTAGTGAACTATTTGCATTTGAGAATTCAGTATTATGTGTGAGGAGCTAAAATAGTCGCTTCGACTTAATATAGTGCTATATGTTGTACACATCCCCCTGTTGTCTTTTAGTTGAAGTTTAATTACAGTCGTCTTCATGAATTCTAGTACACACTAAGGTGGAATAGAAGTAGAAATCTAGATTGTATAACGAAATTCATATAGGGATTGTACAAGGAATCACAAGTAATACTGATTTATTTCAAAACTGGCAGAAATGCAATACTCTCAAATCATCAAAATGAAAAAGTTTATAGCCTTGATGTTAAATTATTCTACTTCAACAAAAGTGTTATTTGTATATATGGTTTTACTGAATTATTCTAAAATATAATACTTAAGAAAAAAGAGAAAAAAAAATATTGCAAGATTATTCCACATCACTATGCTCCGTCACAATTCAGCCTCTTCGTTTTGCCGTGAGATGTCATAATTGTTGGAAACAGTTTAATTTTAACACTAAGAAATCTTTGATGTTCGAATAACCAGAAGTACTAGTATCAGAGTACCGGCTATTTATGGTAATTCTTGATTGGTTGATACCAATAACAGATACTCATGATGGACGCCGATACTGATACCGATAACAGATACTCATGATGGAGGCCGATACCGATACCGATAGCGATACTATACACACATCTCTACTTTTTTCTCTGTTGAAGCCCTTAGGTTTATAGCATCCTGCTTTTGGAACTAAGTTTGTAGGTCAGCAAATAATAATAATTATAATAATAATAATAATAATAATAATAATAATAATAATAATAATAATAATAATAATAATAATAATAACAATAAATAATAATAAATAATAACTAATAAATAATAATAATAATTGATAATAATAATAATAATAATAATAATAATAATAATAATAATAATAATAATAAATAAAAATAATAATAATAATAATAATAATAATAATAATAAATTATAATAATTAATAATAATAATAATAATAAATAATAATAATTAATAATAATAATAATAATAATAATAAAAAAAATTAATAATAATTAATAATGATGATAATAATAAAAAATAATAATAATAATTAATAATAATAATGATAATAAAATAATAATGATAATAAAATAATAATAATAATAATTATAATAATAAAAATATTTAATAATAATAATAATAATAATAATAATAATAATAATAATAATAAATAATTAATAATAATTAATAATAATTAATAATAATGATAATAATAAATAAATAATAATAATAAATAATAATAATAAATAATAATTAATAATAAATAATAAGTTAAGTAGCTTATTTCATAATTATTCAAGTCCAATATGCTTAATAGCTGGATACTTTATGGTTTCTTGATTCCAGCAAAAAATTGCTATGAATATATATAACAAGGATAAAGTTAAAGCGTAGATGTAAAGAACAGAAAAATAAGCGAACTAGAATATTTTGAGATATACAAATTTAATTTCTAGCAAATAGGGAAAAAAGAAAATAATAAAAGTTAGTCACGTAAGGATAACGCCCTTAGTGTCAGGAAAACTTCGAGTGATCTTTTGGGCTTGTTTTGGCCTCAGTTGTACAGTATAATAGTGTTGATCGTGTTGCTCCTTTGAATGAGAATATAGCCAACATAATTGATAAGCATATCCCTTTTAGTGGGCTATGGTACCGAGTGAAAGACAAACCATGGTTCAATGATGATTGTAGATGCAATTATTTGGCAAATCATGAGGCTTGTCATCTTCCGAGTGTTAACATATCAGATTTGACTTAGAACATCTATAAATAGCTTAGAGCTTTTGCTCAGAGAATAAAATTTACCATAAAAGAAACCGTTTCTGGTACAACCGTAGAACATATGGGGTGGGCTACCTTTAAATCTACAGAGTAGTAAACAGAGTAACAGGAAACTTGATATTCCTCATTCCTTTTTTCCTGAGGCTAAACTAACTGTAGTCAATTACTTTTAGCGAGGCAGATTTGCACCGACAGCAGGGGTGCCTTTTTAGCTCGGCAACGTTTCCTGATCGCTGATTGGTTGGTCAAGATAATTCTGACCAATCAGATACCAGGAAATTTTTTTCCGAGGTAAAAGGGCACCGCTGCCAGTCGCTGCAAACACGCTTCATTAAAAAAGAAAAAAAAAAAAAAAAAAAAAAAAAGTATAGTTTAGCTTTTCGATCTCGTGAAATTAATACTATCTTGATGACCTTTGGTGCTTTTGAAGTTGTAAACCCAAATTTTATTTTTCCTATGTTTTTATAAAGACTGCAGATATCTTAGGAGCAAAGTTATCTGTCATTTCGTGCAAGTTAGCAAGAGGAGGAGCTGTTGGCAGTTGTTTGAGAATTGGTAAAGTTACTCCGCTATACAAATGTGTTTGTGGTAGCTCAAGTCCACCTGATTATTGCACAATTTTCCCAACTTTACGTATACTGTAAAAACGTTTAAATAGATTTGTTGAATGTAATTATCTTTTCCAAAGTTTGAAATTCTCCTTTTCGTAAATGTCTTAGAGCATGTGATGCCCTCCTTACAATCTACAACGCTGTACAGAAATCTCTTGATTGTGGTCAGGACGTTCGTAGGATTGGCCTTTTTTTTAGTGCTGCCTTTGACTGTGTTAATCATGAGGCCCTTGTTTTCAAACTTAAACAGTTGGGATTGGGAAGGTCTTTTCTTGACATCATTATTGAATATTTGACTAATAGATAGTAAAGAGATATTGATGGGCACCATGACGAGTATAGAAATGTGGTATCTGGCGTTCCTCGGGGTACTTTTCTTGGCCCATTACTTTTCATACTATATACACATATAATATGGTTTCGCCCAGAAAACAAGCTTATCGCATATGCATATTATGCTTCTCTCTTTGCCTTAATAACATCTCCGGAATGTAGATCATAGGTTGTTGAGTCCCATAATAGATATCTAGCTGAAATTAGTGTAAGGTGCAAATAATGGGGCATGAAGTTGAATCCTAACAAATCTAAAAGTAATAATATAAGCAGGCCATTGACAGTTGTTCCTTAACGTCTCATTATTGATACTTTTGCTTTTACTCTGAATGAGTTATTTTTAATTTTTGGTTCGGATACTTAACAGCCAGTTTACTTTCGATAGACACATCAGCTACGTTTTCCCTTCAATAGGCTGAGAAAGTATTTGAAGATTTTTGATGAGCAATCTATTCTGAAAAAAAGTGTGTTAATTATTTCTTTAACCTTGTTTTCAGTATTGTTCTCCTGTTTGGTCTTTGGCTGCAGACTCTCATATTTATTTGTTGGAGAGGAACCTACGGGCTATTCGATGGTTATTCCTGATCTAGATATTGATTTCTGGCACTGTCGTTCAATTAGTTCGTTATGGATATTACATAATAATTTCCATAATTTTGAAAATTATATAAATTTTGATCGTCCCGAACAGTACCAATTAGTTTGCAATACCAGGTATGAAGATAATTATAAAAATCAGGCTTTTTCCATCACGAAGCTCAATCCTACACATTATTCCAGAAGTTTCATTCTAGCTGTGATGAAATTGTGGAATGATCTTCCTAATCGAGTAGTTAAATTGGTAGAACTTCAAAAGTTTAAACCTGCAGCAAATGTTTTATGTTGAACAGACTGACATAAGTCTTTTTTTTTTTATAAATTATATAGAAAATGTATATTTTAATATTGTTACTTGTCTTATTTTTTTTTTAATTATTCATAACGTCTCATATAGTGTATCTACTTCTTTATTACGTTACTTCACTGGGCTATTTTTCCCTTTTGAAGCCCTTGGCCTTTACCAAATAAGGTTGTAGCTTATCTGATAATAATAATAATAATAATAATAATAATAATAATAATAATAAAGAAAATTTAAAAAATGTACTGGATATTCTTTAAGGGAAACTAAGTAGGGCAAAAAGGAATATAGCGGAAGAGACTGTATATCACCAGTGAATTAAAGCTATAAAAGATGATAAGAAGAGTTTTTTTTTTTTTTTTTTTTAAATTTCATCCATTTTGCCTCTGTATGAAGAATATAAGATAAAAGCATATGTCTAAACATCAAATTTATTAGATAGGGTTGCGTAGCATATTGCAGCTCGACTAATTTTAAACATTTTAACTACGGGTATAATTTCCGTTTACCTTGGTTTGCATTTCATATTCAAATTCCTAAAACGAGATTAAAGGCAGCTGAAACCTAGTAATTCATGAAATATAATATGATTTAGGATTAATTCTTCATCGTCATTCACGCCTGACAAACGAAATAAAAAGAAAATATGAAACGTAAATACTTCACGCAAGCATTAACAGGATTAACGAACTCCCTTCATCTAATATCCTGAACTCAATTTACCACCTGGTTTGTAGTTTATTTAATTGAATGGTATGTCACAACTGGAAAAAGAATATAATCTGTTTAATTAACGTTTAGCACTAATGAGAGAGAGAGAGAGAGAGAGAGAGAGAGAGAGAGAGAGAGAGAGAGAGAGAGAGAGAGAGAGAGATTAATCTTATTCATGTCAGCGGCAGCTGATGTGTTTCAGAGAGGAATTAGTAGGAAAAATAAAGACTAAGCGTCAAAGTAAAATCATTCAAAGCTAATTCTCTTTCTCTCTCTCTCTCTCTCTCTCTCTCTCTCTCTCTCTCTCTCTCTCTCTCTCTCTCTCTCTCTCTTATTGTTATTTCTATATTCTTTCTATGAAAACAGTTTCCATGTATTTACTCCTTTATAATGTTTATTATTTACCCATTTTTTCAGCTGACTAAATATCTATTCACTTGTTTAATTTCTTTTCATCATGTTATTTATTGTTAATTTCTATACTTGCTTATGTTCATAATTACAAAGGCACAGAAATTTTTTCATATTTTTAAGATTCCGTCGCGTTGTCCATTATCAATGATCAGTATCTTTATTTGAAGAACTTTGCCA
>NC_090740.1:88349838-88357338 GCF_036898095.1 Palaemon carinicauda
GAAAAGTTTGCTGTTTGATGAAATAAATTTAGTTGCATTCATCTTACCTCTCAGTTATCACCTCTTTGGTGCCATGCACATAGGTGGCCAGCAGAATGGCTGCTCCTTTCCTCACTGTGCCTCACTACTATTCCCTACTTTGGAAGATGCCACCCACCAATTCTACCTAGTCTGCCTCAATGAAACTACCGCCCTTCGAAAATGGAGAGGTTCTCCTCTGGTACCACCATGCTGATATCTAATTTCGCATCAAGGGCGTCATTCCGTCAATCATTAATGCATATTACATTCCTTTGGCAATCACTTAGCACACTTTCCCGGAAATCTCCGATTGACTTTGCGAGCAAGGGGACATCCCTTTAACATGCAGTGTGCTTAAATCATATCTCCTGGAGAAGCATATATATATATATATATATATATATATATATATATATATATATATATATATATATATATATATATATATACTGTGTATATATATATATATATATATATATATATATATATATATATATATATATATATATATATATATATATATAATATACATTTATATATATATATATATATATATATATATATATATATATATACTGTATATATATATATATATATATATATATATATATATATATATATATATATATATATATATATATGTATATATATATATATATATATATATATATATATATATATATATATATATATATATATATATATATATTATATCATTATTATTATTATTATTATTATTATTATTTTAATATGAAGATTTAACTTTTTATTTCAAGTATTCTGTTACGAAGCCTTATTTAATATTTAGTAGTGTTCTATGATCCATATGAGATATGAACAGGGGTTTTTGTAAATCTTTTTTTTTTTATATTTCTATATGAGTTATTGCGTCATGTGTGTGAGAAAAAGCGCAATTCTTATATTTGTCACGTGTTTTGGAAGGTTCTCGAAAACCACAACGTTAGATTTTATCTTTTCTCTTAACGTTTGACAACGGGGGTGGTTGGAACTGCTAAGAGGGAGTTGCCGTGCCACGAGGCTGACTCTTTTGTTCAATATGTGATAGTTGGAAACTCTGGCGTTGCCAAGCCGGCCCCCAAGCCACGAGAATAATTTATTAGAATATTTGAGAAGTTGCTAACTTCATATATGAGCGCCCCAGGGATGTAGAAGGGCAAAAGGGAAACAGTAGTCCGGTGAAAGAGCCAAAAATTTCATTTCTCTCTCCAGGTGCCTATATTGTGTCCTCTCCAAAGTGATTTTGTGCTCAACGTATATCGTGTAAAAATTGCCAGAAATTTTAAATTTATGATGTTGTGGTGCATGATGGTATTGTTTAAATTTTTTGAACTGGCACTGTGTAATTAAGAAAGGTGAAGTATATGTTTATCGTAACCTAGTTAAGCTCGTGTGAGCTAAATACGTGACTTTTCAGTTACTTTATGTATTTTTTTTAATAAGTCTGAAGCCTATTTAATTTTAAGTGCAACAAGTGATTGTGTAATTTTCATGAGAATTTATTTCTTAGTCTAAAGCTTTCATGCAGATTTAATAATTTGAATCAAGTGATTACATAATTTTCAGAGTGTAGTTATTTCTTTTGACTTAGTCTAAGGTTTTATGCATATATAATATTTCAAGTCTAGTGATTATATAATTTTTTGGCGTAACATTTCATCTTAATCTAAGATTTGATCAGACTTGATATTCAGAGTGTTTTTATGAGAATTCTTTTCAAAGTGTTGTAATTTATATAGAATATACTTATTTTTGAATAGTGTATTATTGAAATATCTAGTGTTTATTTCATACTCACGTGTATCCTGTTAACGAATCGAAGTAAGAGTTTGTTTGAATTGTTCTTAATAATAATTACCCAGTTTTGTTTTGAGTGTACTTAAGAGATCTTCGAATATTCAAGGTTTTATATATTGTTGAAGTGGGGTATTAAAACAGTCTAAGAGCTCGGGTATTATTTTCATTTGCATCAGATTTGATTTAAAAAAGAAAAAAGAAAAAAAAGTGATTATGAAAATCGAGAGATTGTTTATAAATCAGTGGTTCCCAACCTTTTCTTTCAGGTGACCCCAATCATGCACCTCAAGCCATGACCGCGACCCCACTAGTTTAGTTGTATATATATTATTATATATTACTAGTTGTTGGTTGTAAAAGTAAGGGACAGTAAATATCCTTCTAAAGAGAGGTACTATAAGGTTAGAAAAGACAAAATTGACATCATTAAATTTTGTCATAGCATTATAAATTTTAAGGCTTAATATTAATCAAAAAACCCACTTCCGGAATAAAATTTTTTCACATTCCACAAAAACAAAATAAATGTATATATGTTTTCTGTTGAATGGTAAACTGATTTTAATGGGAGCCATGGGCCTGGATCATGCTGCTAAGTTTCTCTATTCGTGGTTCAGTCTTAGAAAGTGCTACCCTCAAATCATGTTCAGGTTGCAGCTGATTTCCGTTTTTTGTTTTGATGGCAGTCAGAGCAGCAAACCCTGATTCACATAAATAGGTTGTAGCGAAAGGCAACAGCACTCTCGCAGCCTCACCTCCAAGGTAGCAGGGAAAGAGAAGGGGCAAGGAATAAGGAGGCGGAGGTGTAGATAGGAGGGGAGAGGTCAAGGAAGGAGTAACAAGGAAAAGAGGTGCAATTTATTTGCAAAGCGCAGTAAATAAGAAGAAGCAGAAAACGAAAAAATCAATGATATATAGCACTCCAAATCTCGCCAAAACAACAACCTTAAAACCAACCATATACAATACTCCAAATCTCTAAACAACCGCCAAAGCAACAACCTTAAAAACCAGCGACATAAAATCCCCCAAATTTCTAAACAACTGCTAAAACAACAACCTAAAAAAACAGCAACATACAATTCTCCAAATCTCTAAACAACTCCCAAACCAGCGACCTTTTCGACCAAGTGGGAAGCGCCGCAGACGCAAACATACAAAACATACAAATAAAATAACACATCTAATTACACAATAAATAGAATAACAACAAAAAACAACACAAAGTAACAAGAGGTAAATATGAATGAAGGGCAGGAGTAAAGAGGATGAGAGGAAGGGGAGGTGGCAAGGAAATATCGAAGACGAGGGGAGGGGGGCAAGAAAGAGAAGGAGAGGGGCTGGGGTTGGGGGGGTGCAAGAAGGAGGAGGAGAGGAGGGGAGGGGGGCAAGAATGAGGAGGAGAGGAGGGGAGGGGGGCAAGAAGGAGGGGGAGAGGAGGGGAGGGGTAAAAAAGAAGCAGGAGGAGAAGTGGTGTGGAAAGAAGGGGATGGGGGAAGAGGAGCAAGGAAATGGTGCCGAAGGGAAAGAGGAAAATGTAGAAGGAGAGGGCATGAAAAATGCCCCCTCCTCCTTCCTTGGCCCCTCTCCTTCTCTTCCTCTTCCCTTGCCCATCTCTCTCTTTAAATATGGTGTGGGGTACCATGTGATTTTAGAAGCCTCAATTATGAACACTGTGATAGGCTATCATCCACTGACATACTTTGGTGCAATACTTCGTTAGCAAGGGAAGTATTCATGTTCTATTGTCGGCATACCACTTTTTCGTGAGTAATTCAGAATTCAAAAAAACAAAGACTGAGTGCAACTTATGCAGCACATTCGAAATCACTATACAGGTATATATTGTACAAACCGTGTTTCACACAATTGTACATAATTCCTTTTGTATATATTATGCTTGTATCTTCGCTCCTCCCTCGAACTAAAACGAACATGAAAATTCCTGTCTGGTTTTTCCTCTGTAATATTGTCTGTCTTGTGAACTTGTTATGTCCTGTTGCCTTGAGGTTTTGTATATAAGGAGAGTATTCAACAATAATAAAACTCAGTCGTTTCCAATATGCCTTTGAGTTTACACCCTTACTCGGCGCCGTCATATTGGTGACCCCGGAAGTCGACTCGCTCCCACTGCCTTCCACCCCCACCTCCCTCGCCCCTCCATCGTTGGTACTATGACGGAGGCTGACTCTACTCCGGCAGTTGGCACTGCGGCCGCCCCATTGAAACTTTCACTGTTCGCCAGCGGAGAAGCGTTCGCTTGGTTTCAACGCGCTGAAGTCAACTTTCGTATCAGGGGCGTGACTCGCTCAACCACCAAAGTGGATTATGTTCTCGCGGCGATACCTGAGGACACCTTCCCAGAAATATCCGACTGGCTTTGTGAACAAGGAGACACCCCAATAGCGTATGACGCCCTCAAATCATACCTTCTGCAGCAGTACTCGCCGTCGCCAGCCGCCCGTATAGCAAAGCTTTTTCAGCTCTCGCAACAACCGTTGGGGGACCAAAGGGCTTCGCTTGCCCTCAGGGAAATGACCAGTTCGCTCGCCTTCAACCTGCCGCAGACGGCTCTCCTCGTGAGGTGAACCTACTCCGTGCCCTTTGGATACGCCATTTACCTTAACCTGTGCGCGCTGCCATACCCGATGTCGATAGTTTACCCATAAAGGACTTGATGACCAAAGCCGACGTCCTTATGAACAGCCACTTCAAGACCTCCATCAACGCCTCCACCCCTGACGACGAGGATGCCTATTCAACGTCAACTGAAGCTGACATGAATGCCGTAGGACATACACGCCTACCCCGTGACGTGCCGAAGCGGCGACAAAGCCGCCCACCAACCACCAATCGCTCGCGCCCCAACGAACGACTTCTACAGCCACTTACTACCTCCCATCCGCCGCAGTTTTGCTGCTACCACTTCAGATTCGGGGCAACCGCGAAGAAATGTGCCAAAGATTGTCAGTGGCCAAAAAACGTGTAAGTAGGCCATCGCTTGTGGTGGTGGCCTCCCATGTTTCTAATCTTTTCTTTTTACAGGATGCAGGAACGGGCGTGCGATTTTTGGTAGACACGGGTGCTTGTCGTTCTCTTTTGCCAAGGAAACTCTTCAATGCACAACGTAGTCTGTCTACATCTGCTGACGTCCGCTTGGTAGCTGCCAACGGATCTGCGATACCGACCTACGGTTAAGAGAGCCTCATATTATCGTTCGGAAACGGTAAATTCAATTGGAAGTTTCTCGTTGCTGACATCACAATGCCAATCCTCGGTGCGGATTTCCTCTCTCATTTCCACCTTCTGGTCGATGTCGCCCACCGACGATTGGTCAACGCAGACTCGTACTTGTCGACACCTCTTCAACCCGCCCCCTCTAACCCACGGACGCCTACGCCCACCTCCTCACGTCGTACTCGGAAGTTTTCCGTCCAGAACTTCGCCAAACGCCCACGGTTCCTGCCAAGCACGGTATTTATCACCATATCAAGACGACGGGACCCCCAGTCTTCGCAAAATTCAGATGTCTGGCACCGGAACGATTGGCAGCCGCCAAACAGATGTTCGCCGAAATGGAGAAAATGGGCCTTTTCCAAAAGGCCTCCAGCCCATGGTCATCACCCTTACACATCGTTCTGAAGAAAGACAGCTCCCTCCGTCCGTGCGGGGATTACAGGCGCCTGAACATGCAAACAAAACCGGATCACTACCCCCTCCCAAACATTGCCGATGTAACCTCCTACCTGCACAAAGCGAAGGTTTTCTCTACGCTCGACCTCCTGAAGGGGTATTATCAGGTGCCTATGAACCAAGAAGACATCCCCAAGACCACCATCACCACTCCGTTTGGCACATACACCTTCAATTACTCTTGTTTCGGCCTTCGTAATGCTGGGGCAACGTTTCAACGTCTCATGGATGGCATATTAGGGGACCTCCCTTTCTGTGTATGTTGTGTGGACGACATACTTGTGTTCTCCTCCTCAAAAGAGGAACACCTCCGTCACCTGCGCATCGTGCTTGACCGCCTGCAACAAAACGGCCTTGTAGTCCGGTACAAGTGTACCTTTGGCGCCAACTAAGTGTCGTTCTTAGGGCACCGTATCACTCCTGAAGGAGTCCATCCCCTCCCTGAGAAGGTAGCAGCCGTTCAGAATTTCCCCACGCCCTCGACCGTCAAAGCTCTGCAGGAATTCTTGGGCATGATCAACTATTATCACCGTTTTCTGCCAGCCATTGCCGCCACTCTTGCTCCCCTCTACGCCTCCCTCAAGGGCAAGCCAAAGGACTTGAAGTGGGGTCCCCTTCAAGAAGCAGCCTTCTGCAATGCAAAGAAGGCCCTATCAACTGCTGCGGCTCTCACTTTTCCTATCCCACACGCCCCTCTTCTTCTCTCCACCGATGCCAGCGACGTCGCTATTGGTGCAGTACTCGAGCAGGTGGTCAAAGGCTCGCCCCGCCCATTGGCCTTCTTCAGCAGAAAACTGTCCAAGGCAGAATCGGGTTATTCTACCTTCGATCGAGAATTGCTGGCGGTGCACTTGGCTGTCCGTCACTTTCGCCATTTCTTAGAAGGTACGCCCTTCATCATTCGCACAGACCACATGCCTCTGGTGCACGCCTTCACTCGACAGTCTGACGCCTGGTCCGCCCGTCAACGCCGACATCTCTCCGCCGTGGCTGAATACAATTGCACCCTCCAATACGTCCCTGGGAAAATGAATCCCGTTGCCGATGCCCTGTCAAGAAACACGTTGGCTGCCGTTCAACTGGGATTGGATTACAACGCCCTGGCTGAAGCCCAACGACAGGATCCAGAGTATCAAACTTGTAGGACATCCTGCACGTCCCTCCGTTGGGAGGATTTTCCCCTCGAAGACTCCAACACCACCCTCCTCTGTGACGTCAGTACTGGTAGACTGCGACCTTGGATTCCTGCTCCCATGCGCCAACAGGTGTTTGATTTCATCCACGGCCTTTCACATCCCTCGTGCCATTCTACTGCACAGCTGCTGAAGGCAAAGTTCATTTGGCACGGCATTTCTAAGGATGCTAAGGATTGGGTCCGCGCCTGTACTTCTTGCCAAACTTCCAAAGTACATCGACACACGGATTCAGGAGTGGGCACCTCTCCTCAACCTCAGCGTCGTTTCGCACACATTCACGTCGACGTTGTAGGCCCCCTACCCACATCACAAGGACATCGTTACCTGTTTACCGTCATCGACCACTCCACTCGTTGGCCTGAATCCATTCCCATGGAAACTGCAACGTCCGCCTCATGTACATCTGCCTTACTCTCTGGATGGATTTCAAGATTCGGTATCCCTGAGCATATTACTTCTGACAGGGGAACCACTTTCACCTCTCAATTATGGACGTCATTAGCGAATCTCCTGGGCATCACCCTACATCAGACAACGGCCTACAACCCCGCTGCCAATGGGATGGTTGAACGTTTTCATCGCACCCTCAAAACAGCTTTGATGTCCCGCTGCAAGGATTGTAACTGGTTTACTCTGCTTCCCTGGGTCCTCCTTGGACTAAGGACCACTCCTAAAGAAACCCTCGACGTCTCGGCAGCCGAAATGGTGTATGGCGACCCGTTGGTCGTCCCTGCCGAGTTTTTTCCTTCTACAACCTCCTCCGACGATCTCCAGC
>NC_090740.1:88369838-88377338 GCF_036898095.1 Palaemon carinicauda
AGATAGAAATCAGGCTTTGTTCAAAATTCACATATAACTTATTGTAACAGAAATGGAATCGGCTTTACTACTATTGTCTGTATTGTAAACTGCTCTTCTCTTCAGATTCAAGATAACAAGATATCGATTCTATCACATGCATTTTGATCCTAACACCCTCTGCCTATACTAAACAATCACTTTGCCACCACACAAATTCTTCTTTTGTCAGCTTTTCATCCCCAATCGAAATTTTGATAAACACTTTCTCTGGTAAAAAATCGTATTTTATTTCCATAGCTCCTAAAGCTCTTTCTTGTCTGAAACCTGTTCATTTCTTGACATGGTTTAAAGATAGTGGCCATACAATAAATTATATTATACGCATTTTTTCCTCATGCTCTTCTTAATTTTTCTTTACTTGCATTTTATTCCCCTTTTTGACCTCCTCCTCTGTAACATAAAATTTGATTCTCTCTCTCTCTCTCTCTCTCTCTCTCTCTCTCTCTCTCTCTCTCTCTCTCTCTCTCTAAGAATTCAAAGACGGTTAACGAATAAAAAAAAAAAGAAATATGCAACATAATAGCAGAAAAATATAAGAGTGAGTTCACGTCAAGAATTACGAATGAGAGTAATGAAACAGAAATGAGAGAAGAACATGCTGAATATCTACCTGATATAGATATTAATGAAGCAGATATTGTCAAGGCTATAAGCGAAATTAGAAATGGATCGGCAGCCGGACCAGATGGAGTTCCAGCGATTTTGTTAAAAAAAAAAAATAAATAAATAAATAAATGCACACACTATCGCAAAGCCGCTTGCAATACTGCTAAGACAAAGTGTAGATATGAGCGAGATATATGTTGAACATAAATTAGCTTATATAACCCCTATTTTCAAAAGAGGATCAAGACTAGAGGCAAACAGTTATAGACCTGTTAGTGTAACATCACATATTATGAAAGTGTATGAGAGGGTAATAAAAAAGAAAATAATAAATTATTTGGTTAAAAATTATTTGTTTAATATAGGTCAACACGGTTTTTTGCCCGGAAAAAGTGCACAAACCCAACTGATAGCACACTATAAAAACATATTCAAAATATGATAAATAAAAAAGACACAGATGTGATCTATCTAGATTTTGAAAAAGCGTTTGACCATAATATATTAGAGAAAAAAAATGAGAAAGCATAATATTATGGGAAAGATAGGAAAATGGGTAAAAGAATTCCTGCAAAACAGAAAACAGATAGTGGTTGCAAATGACGCGAAATCTTATGAATATCAGGTAATATCTGGCGTGCCACAGGGTACGGTATTAGCTGCACTGCTGTTTGTTATTATGATATCAAACATAGACTGTGATGTTAAAAAATCTGTAGTAAGAACATTCACCGATGACAAAAGAATAAGTAGAGAAATTACTTGTGATGAAGATAGGAACTCACTACAAAGAGATCTAAACAAAATATATGAATGAAAGGAGATAAAAAGGATGGTATTTAACTCCGATAAATTCGAATCAATAAATTATGGAAACAAAGAAGGAATAGTATATGCATAAAAGAGACCTAATAACGAGACAACCACAAACAAGGAAGCATTTAAAGACCTTGTTGTAATGTTAAATAGGAATATGTTATGCAACGACCAAATAGCAATGCTGCTGGCTAAAAGTAAAGCAAAAATGGGAATGTTATTCAGACACTTTAAAACAAGAAAAGCTGAACACATGATTATGCTTTACAAAACTTTTGTACGTAGCACACTCGAGTACTGCATTGTGATATGGTACCCATATTAACAAAAAGCTATTGCACAAATAGAGAGTGTACAAAGGTCCTATACTGCTAGAATAGAAGAAGTTAATGACCTTGACTAATGGGAAAGCCTACAATTTTTAAAACTATACAGTCTAGAAAGGAAAAGAGAATGCCACATGATAATACAAGCATAGAAGAAAATAGAAGGAATTACTGAAAACATCATGGACCTAAAGATATCAGAAAGAGCAAGCAAAGGTAGATTAACAGTGCCAAAAACTATAGCAGGAAAACTAAGGAAGACGCACAGGACATTAATCCACTACGCACCGGGGTCGATAATGCAGCGACTATTTAATGCACTGCCAGCTCATCTAAGAAACATATCAGGAGTGAACGTAGATGTGTTTTAGAATAAACTCGATAAATACCTAAGATGCATCCCAGACCATCCAAGACTGGAAGATGCAAAATACACCGGAAGATGCATTAGCAACTCTCTGGTGAATATATGAGTTGCCTCACAATGAGGGACCTGGGGGAACCAAAACATAGAATAAGGCTCTCTCTCTCTCTCTCTCTCTCTCTCTCTCTCTCTCTCTCTCTCTCTCTCTCTCTCTCTCTCTCTCTCTCTCTCTCTATATATATATATATATATATATATATATATATATATATATATACACACACACATATATATATATATATATATATATACATATATATATATATATATATATATATATATATATATATATATATATATTTATATATATATATATATATATATATATATATATATATATTTATATATACATATATGTATATATATAAATATATATATATTCATTTATATATATATATATATATATATATATATATATATATATATATATATATATATATATGTATATACACACACACATATATATATATATATATATATATATATATATATATATATATATATATATATATATATATATGTATATATATAATATATTTATATATATATATATATATATATATATATATATATATATATATATATATATATATATATATAATACTTGAAAAAACACAAGTTAGGAAGCAAGATGGTATATGAATACATGAATACATGCATAATATCTAATACATAGGGTGGCTGTACATGGAACTTTCCTTTTGTTTTCAGATTTAGGAATATATATATATATATATATATATATATATATATATATATATATATATATATATATATATATATATATATATATATATATACATACAGGTTAATCTATGTATATTTAATTTTATAAAAACTTAGGTTACACCAAAATTTAACCTGAGTATAGATTGGGAATGTCATTTTAGCATTTGATTTTTTTTTCATTCTATGTAATGATTAAAGGAATATCATCTACTCTCCCATACTGATATTGATCTAGTATTTATAATAAAAATGTTCCTCAGAATTTTATCTAGAAAAAAAACAAAAAACAGCTATGTTTTGATTCCCAGAAAGCCCACTTCGATATGTGTTTGTGCGAATTAATTTGCAAATGATGCAGGTTCCTATTTTAGAATACCCTTTTCAGACAATTCCATAACTTATTTTATACTGTATTTTTTTCCAAGGCTAGAATTTGTTGAGTGGCTTTGCATATCTTGCGAAAAAAAATACATATTGTAAACTCTTTCTATATCCTTTTCATGTGGATAATATTCTAAATATTAAATATTAAAAGCATTCATTTCCCATTTTAAAAGATATTCCAAAGAAATTTCGAATAGAAAATTTTCTTCGTTTTAGTAGATAAGCTACAACCGTAACTGGGAAAGCAGGATGAAATAAGCATTAGGTATCCAACAGAGAACTATATCCCAGTGAAGAAAGGAGATAAGGAAATAAATTATTATTATTATTATTATTATTATTATTATTATTATTATTATTATTATTATTATTATTATTATTATTATTATTATTATCATCGAAGATAATATTATTTTTATTATTATTAACAATATATTTATCATTATTATTATTATTATCATTATTATTATTATTATTATTATTATTATTATTATTATCATATTTGATTGATTGATTAATTTGAGGTTTTCTGGCTTCCTAACTATATTATCATTATCATTATTATTATTATATTCATTATTATTATTATTATTATTATTATTATTATTATTATTATTATTATTATTATTATTACTTTTATAATTTTCTTACACACAGCATTAGTTGGAAAAGTAGGATGCTAGAAAGCCCTTAACCCGAATAAAGGCCAGTTATAAGAAGAAATAAGGATATAAATAAAATATAGGAGTATTAATGAACAATTAAAATGAAGAACTTTAAGAACAAGAACAACAGTGAAATAGAAATGGCATGTATAAACTATAAATGGAGACTTACGTTAGCCTGTTCAACATTAAATCATTAGCTTAAAATTTTAAATTTTTTAGTTCCACTGATTCACCTACCAGATTAGGAGGATCATTCCACAGCTTGGTCATAGCTAAAATAAAACTTCTAGAATACTGTGCATTATTGAGCCTCATGATGGAGAAGGCATGCCTTTTAGAATTAACTCCTTACCTACTATTACAAATAGGATGGTACTGTCCACGAAGATCTGAATGCAAAGGATAATCAGAATTATGAAATATGATATGCAACATGCATAAAAAACTATCTGAACGATGGTATTAGAGATTAATATCCTGATTATGAATAAGAAATTTAAGAGACCGTAAGTTCTTGACCAAAAAATTAAGATGAGATTCGCCAACTGAAAAACAGTTAGGATAGAATGAAAGAATAGAATGTATCTTCAGAATAAATTAATCACTGAAAATCTTAAGAAAATTTATTGATAATCAATTTCTGTTTAATTGAAGACAAAGTAGAATGACTGAGTTTCTCAAATGTAAAATTGTAATCAAGAATCTAACCTAAAATTTTGAACGAGTTATAAAGTGTTATAAAGTGTTGAAGATACATTATCTATGCAAAGAGCTGGATATTGACTTACAGTCATACTTTGGGTTTTCTTAGGGCTTAAATTCATACCCCATACACTGTGCGCTATTATTAGCTAGATCTCTATTAAGAGATTCAGCAACCCCAGATCTATATTTGGGAGGTAGAATTGAGGTAAAGAGAGTAGAAACATCTGCATTAGGTAGTAGGTTGGCCTGGGCACCAGCCACCTGCTGAGATACTAGTGCAGGAGAGTTAAAGGGTTCTTTGACTGGCCTGAGAGTATAACATTGGATCCTTCTCTCTGATTATGGCTCATTTTTCCTTTGCCTACGCATACATCGAATAGTCTGGTCTATTCTTTCCACATCCTATTCTGTCACCATACACTTGACAACAATGTGAATAGCAAAGAATTCTTGGCTTAATGGTTGAAAAACAGCTATGTAATTGTTAATTGGCTAGTTTGCTGTTGGTAGGGGTAGAAGAAACTCTTTAGCTATGGTAAGCAGCTCTTCTAGGAGAAAACACTGCGAAATCAAGCTTTTGTTCTCTAGCCTAGGGAAGGGCCATAGCCTCTGTGCCAGAGTCTTCCACTGTCTTACGTTTGAGTTCTCTTGCTTAAGGGTAACTAAGGGCCACTATTCTATTTTATTTCTCTTCTTACTTTTTTCAAGTTTTTATAATTTACACATGATAGATTTAATTTGATGTTATTAATGTTCTTTCGCTGTCCATTCACTAGCAAATTGATTGAAATATCAAAATAAACGTCATTTCGATAAATTTCAGCACTGGAGCAGTTAACCCTTTTTTTTTTTTTTTTTTTTTAAATGTGAATATAGGAGACTTGAGAAAAATGGCAAAAAGAAGATATTTTTCTCGGCCAAGCGATGACTAGGAAAAAAGAAAAGAAAAAAAGGTTTTCTTCCCCCTTCGAATATACCGGAGAGGTGTAATTCCACATCGATAATTGGTATAATCCTCTTTGCATGGATATGGTAACTTTTGAATTCTTAGTAGAGTATTACCTTATATATATATATATATATATATATATATATATATATATATATATATATATATATATATGTATAAATATATATATATATATATATATATATATATATATATATATATATATATATATATATATATATATATATATATAAACACACGTGAATGAGGAACACCATAACACCTCATGAGTGACTTTCAGCCATACTATGATATTGAGCAACGGGACGATCATATGAAGATTTCAAATTCAGTGTGGCAATATCCGCTTAGCGCTTTGGTCAAATTATTCCAGAAAACTGTCAAACCATATTGACTTCGCTAAAAAGGCAATAAGTGAAGGAAAACAAATAAGTTTTTATCTATATTAAACAAACTAAATAGTACCATGCTCTCAAACAACATGGTGCAAATGATTAAAGTCAAACTTCACTGTGCTATTTTATGTAAGTGTGAATAAATTATAGATGTCATCAATGTAAAAGGTGAATTTATCATATATGCTTTTAGAGCGAATAAGAGAATATCTGATGGGGCTGTTATTGAATACATAAAATTTATTGAAAAATTAGTTAAAGACTTTTTTCAGTATCCAATGCTGCCCCGCTATCATCTTCGTCGGAACCCTTTACCTTTTGTGTATATTGGAGACGAAGCTATCCAATGATAGCATTTTGTCAAAACCTTTTGCTCTAAAGCAGCTCAGTGAACAGAAAAGAATATTCAACTATAGACAGCGAAGAACTACCAGAGTAATCAAGACTGCATTCGGAAGATTACGTACAGTTTTTTTTTAATATTTTCAGCTTCAATCAATTTGTAATGAGAAACATAGAAAAAGTTTTAATGGCACGTTAATTCTTGCACAATAATATACAGCGTCATCCTAAAATTCCTGATTGTCATGCGTCATTATTACATGATGAAATGGGACACGAGACTCAAAATGCAAAAGAAGAGAAAAAAAATTGAAAACTGTTCACGAACTGGTTCGTAGATTAGAGTGCAGTACACAGGCAATCAGAGATGGTTTGACGTATATTTTGCATCTGAACATCACAAATTACCTTAAATATCTAATATTTTAAGATACATTTGTGTAAAATTTTTAGGTTTTATTGATATATATATATATATATATATATATATATATATATATATATATATATATATATATATATATATATATATATATATATATATATATATATATATATATATAAATATATATATATATATATATATATATATATATATATATATATATATATATATATATATATATATATATATATATATATATATATATATATATTTATTCAAATAAGCCATATATATTTTTGATATATTAATGTCTGGATTCTCTTAACGACCTCGGGATCAGAGCCCCAGGCGAAATATCACAAAGACAAGAGCTTGGCTCCGGCCGGGAATCGAACCCTGGTCGGCAAGCTTATATAGACAGTAACTAACCCATTCGGCCGAATGGGTTAGTCACTGTCTATATAAGCTTGCCGACCAGGGTTCGATTCCCGTCCGGAGCCAAGCTCTTGTCTTTGTGAGATTTCGCCTGGGGCTCTGATCCCGAGGTCGTTAAGAGAATTCAGACATTAATATATCAAAAATATATATGGCTTATTTGAATATGAAAAACACGTAAAAATGTGCAAAATTTATCATATATATATATATATATATATATATATATATATGCATATATATATATATATATATATATATATATATATATAT
>NC_090740.1:88387338-88404838 GCF_036898095.1 Palaemon carinicauda
AGATATGTTGAAAGTTTAGTGAATGTTGAGAATAACAGGGAGGCAGATATAATTGCTGTTGCAGGTGGTGAGGTGCCAGTGATGGAAGGTGAGAATGAGAGAGAGATTACAAGAGAGGAAGTGAGGAGAACACTAGATGGAACGAGAGTAGGAAGAGCAGCCGATATGGATGTTGTGAGAGCTGAGATGTTGAATGAAGGCAGTATGGCTGTACTAAAATGGTTGGTGAGATTATTTGATATGTTTTTACATGTTGTCAATGGTATCATTGGATTAGGTTTGTGCATGTATTGTACCACTATATAAGAGTAAGGGAGAAGTGCATGAGTGTTGTATTCAAGGGGTATTAGTTTCTTGAGTGTCGCTGGAAAAATATATGATACAGTACTGATTAATAAGATTTGGGATAAAGCAGAGAATAAAATCTTAGAAGTACAGTATGGTTTTAGAAGAGGTAGGACATGTATGAATCAGAATTTTATAGTTAGGCAGATATTTAAGAAATATTTAGCAAAAGGTAAAGAGGTGTATGTTTCGTTTATGGATCTGGAGAAAGCGTACGATACAGTTAATAGGGAAGCGATGTGGATTATGATGAGGTTATACGGAGTTGGTGGAAGGCTGTTGCAAGCAGTGAAAAGTTCCCACAAGGGTTGTAATGCATGTGTTAGGATTGGAAATGAAGTGAGCGATTGGTTTCCAGTAGAGTGGAGCTGAGATATGGATATGTGAAGTCACCATGGTTGTTTAACTTGTATGTTGACTGAGTGGTGAAAGAGGTGAATGCATGAGTGCTTTTACGAGAATATAAACTGATAGACGAGACTGATCGTGAATGGGAGGTAAATCAGTTGATGTATGCGGATGATACTGTACTGGTTGCAGACTTGGAAGAGAATCTTATCTGATTAGTGACAGAATTTGGAAGGGTATGTTAGAGAAGGAAGTTAAGAGTTAATGTGAGTAAGAGTAAGGTTATTAGATGTACGAGAAGGGAAGGTGGTGCAAGATTGAATGTCATATTGAATGGAAAGTTACTTGAGGAGGCGGATTAGTTTAAGTACTTAGGGTCTGTTTTTACAGCAAATGGTGGAGTGGAAGCAGATGTATGCCAGAGAGTGAATGAAAGATGCAAAGTGTTGGGAGCAGTGAAGGGAGTGGTAAGGAATAGAGGGTTAGGAATGAATGTGAAGAGAGTTCTGTATGAGAAAGTGATTGTAGCAACTGTGATGTATGGATCGGAGTTGTAGGGAATGAGAGTGACGGAGAGACATAAATTGAATGTGTTTGAGATAAAGTGTCTGAGGAGTATGGCTGGTGAATCTCGATTAGATAGTGTTAAGAACGAAGTAGTGAGGGTGAGAACGGGTGTAAGATATGAGATAGCAGCTAGAGTGGATATGAATGTGTTGAGGTGGTGTGGCCATGTTGAGAGAATGGAAAATGGCTGTCTGCTAAAGAAAGTGATGAATGTTAGAGTTGATGAGAGAAGTAAAAGAGGCAGGCCATGGCTAGGCTGGATGGATGGAGTGAAGGAAGGTCTGGGTGATACGAGGATAGATGTGATAGAGGCAAGAGAGCGTGATAGAAATAGTAATGAATGGCGAGCGATTGTGATGCTGGTCTGGCAGGCCATGATGCTTCCTCGGTCACTTGGATGACCGCTAAGGAAGCAGCAGTATGGGATTCTGCGTTATGAGGCTTCATTTGTAGTGGATAACGAGGGAGGGTTGATTGTGGCACCTTATTAGCACCAACCAAACTTGGTTCAGTCCCTCGTCAGGCTAGGGAGACCGTAGGGAAGAATTTTTTTTTTTTTTTTCAATTGTTTGATGTCGGTTACCAAGTACCTTGGTATATGGATAGATATATAAAATTACTCTTTATAATAATGGTCAAATAAAAAATTCATCTATATATATATATATATATATATATATATATATATATATATATATATATATATATATATATATATATATATATATATATATATATATATACTGTACATGAATATGGCTGTTTGTATTAGTGTCTGTGATTTTCTGTATTTGCTGTGGGCTTGAGCTATTTGTGTATGTTACCTGATACACTAGGCTGTAGGTATAGTCTGTAAATTGAGCCACTTGAAAATTGGAACACTTTCAATTTTCATATTAACATATCGAAAGGTGATATAGACGATTAACGCATATAATTGAATTTATGCCTAATATGTCCTCATGAGGTTGATCTGTTACTGCTCTCAGATAAATGATTTCATGAAAATGATGATTTTTTTTTTCGAGTATGATTTAGTAGAAAAGGTCATTATCGAAGAGAAAGGTATGTCTTTAAAATGTTAATTACCCAGCAGTATTTAAGCCTATAAACCTTATTCCTAAGATATTAAAAAAAGAGAAAATTTTCTAGTTACTCACCTCATCGAGATAAGCTTAATTGTTTAACGATTACAGTTTTATAATTATTAAGATGATATATTTTATAACAGAATATCTTAATTTTTTAAGTTGATATTAACTCTAAAAGTGCTTGATTTGAAATTATAATAAAGAATTACCCTTTTATGTGTTTTTTTTTTTTTTATTAATATTAAGGGAAGGATTTTTAAAATTATACTTGGAGGATTATGATGATTATGTTATTGAGATACATTTTTTTTTCTTTTTTTTTTAACAATTTCTCATCAGAATAGATAGTATAACAAGAATGCAGTGATACACAGACTAAGATTGATTAACTTACCACTTTTATTAGGAACGCGTCGTCAATCGGTCGATTTTAGGGTTAAAAAATGCGAGCGAGTATTTAATATACAAGTTTTAGACGCCAATATTAGACGGCATAGTAATCAATGACGACACAAAGTCCCCCAGCCTCCAACCTCTAAAACACTCTTGCGTTCTCTTTGCACGTCCGCGTTATAAGCATTAATTTTTGGGATTGTTGTTTCTTATCTCGTGTTTTGTGAGAAATTCTTATTCGAACGTTCTTTTAACCATACATCCTAAGGAGTTAAGTGCTACTGACAGTCCAGAGAGGACGACAATAATGTCCATAGAATTGAAACATGAAATAATTAAGAAACAGGAAAAAGGTGCGTGTGTGAATGACTTGGTTAAAAGTATGAACATTCAACGTCTACGATCTGCAAGATCTTGAAGCAGACAGAATCAATCAAAGATATAACGCCAGTCGAAAGTAATAAGATATTTTCAAAGCTCCGAACATCAGTTCATGAAAAGAGAGGAATGTAGGATGAAAGATCCAAAAATTGCTGAAGATAAAAAAAAAACGAAAAGAACAAAAGAAATAAAAAATTGTGAAGTTACATTTAAGCTTATATTTGCATATAACACTGTTAATTAATGCTAGTAAAAACTAAGCTTCCGATCCTCCCGTATCAATCTCGTCTACTTCTCCCTTCCCCAGCGTCTTCGTTAGTTCAGGATATATCATCTTTAACGTAAATGATATTAATTGTTATTATTATTATTATTATTATCCTTATTTTTATTATTATTATTATTATTATTATTATTATTATTATTATTATTATTATTATTCCTGTTGTAGTTTCTTTTTGTTATACGTATTATTATTATTATTATTGTTAATATTATTATTATTATTATTATTATTATTATTATTATTATTATTATTATTATTGTTATTATTATTATTATTATTATCAAGCTACAACCCTAGTTGCAAAAGCAGGATGCTATAAGATCAGGGGCTGAAACAAGAAAATAGCCAAGTCACCAAAGAAAATGGAAAAAAACTAAATGAGAAGTTTTAGAACAATAATAACGATGATTTATTTTTCATATATAAACTATGAAGACAGGAAAATAACGAGTGGCTAAAAAAAATGGAATTGTTTGCGCGAGTGTGCCCTCAAGCAGGAGATACCTAACCCACGACAGTGGAAAACCATGGTACAGATGTGGCACTACCCATGACCAGATACCCATGGTTTGATTTTGGTGTTTCCTTCTACAAGAAGAGCTGCTTACCACAGCTAAAGATTTTCTTCTACCCTTAGAAGAGGAAAGTAGACATTGAACAATTGCAGTGCGGTAGTTAGCCTCGTGCGGGAAGAATTGTTTGATACTCTCAGCGTTGTCAAGTGTATGAGGAAAGAGAAAAATGTGTAAAGAGTAGGCCAAACTATTCTGTGTACGTGTCAGCAAAGATAGAATGAGCTGTAACCTGAGAGAGAGATCCAATGTAGTACTGTCGGGCCAGGATAAAACCTTTTTATTACTTTACATACTTCTTCTATGGCTTTTATGAAAAAAACAAGAAATTATTCTCATTATTTAATAACACGAAACACACATGACAGGTGTTATTGTGAGGGTTGAGAAAGACTAAAGAAATTTTAAGCTTTTTTGATGAAGAATATTTATTTGTTATATACGCAAATTTAGATACCAGCTGGCCCCCTGGACGAATTAACGCGTGAGTGAAGATACCACTGTAGTACATTTATTTCCAATGCACTCACGAAGACTTGAAAACAAAAATGGTGATATTTGTCCTTCGTAGTGCACATATGTTACACACACACTCATACATTGTAGTGCTCTCTCTCTCTCTCTCTCTCTCTCTCTCTCTCTCTCTCTCTCTCTCTCTCTCTCTCTCTCTCTCTCTCTCTCTTTTAGTGGCAGTATAAAAACCTATTCAAGCTGGCCATTGCATATTTTATATTGTTAATTTTTTATATCATCATTATTCTCAACCATTTATACATAAGCTTGCAATGTCGCGTTAATAAACCAGCCATGTTCAATCAGACTCTCTGTTAAGAGCTAGTCGCTTCCTGCCTCATTGGTGACCTTGGAATGACCAGCTACCTTCCATCTACCAACCCACTATTGTACTCTACACATTGACGATGCCACCGCCCACAGAGCCTGAAATTGAAATTGCAGCATTTTGCCAATAGAACTGCATTTGCCTGGTTTCAGCAGCAATTCAGACTATGTCCTCGCAGCTATCACCTGAGAAACTTTCTCAAAAATCTAAGATGACTTTTTTTGACCAAGGTGATGCCTCAATAGAGCAGAACTCAATAAAGCAGAACTCATTATCACCAGCCACCTGTATACCCAAGCTCTAACAGCTCTCTTACCACTTGTTCAGGGACCAATAGGCTTTGCTCAGTCAAGTGACTAGTATCACTCGCCTGCATCTTGCCTCAGATGATGAGAACCTAAAAAAGGAACCTTAATCATGTCCTTTTGGGTACAACACCTACCTGAATCTGTATAGGTCACCATCCCCGATGTCGATACTTTACCCATAATATTCCTGATGAATAAAGTTCAGGCCCATATGGGCAGCCACTTTACCACTTTCAAGACCTCCATTAATGCCTCCACTCCGGAGAAAGAGGATTAGCATGCAACAGTGACAGAAGTTCTTGTAAATGTGGTAGGTCACAGACTCAATAATCCCTGTGACAAGCCACAGTGGCAACAAAGCTGCCCACTATCCATACATGCCGGCCCTTACTCAAACCCTAACCAACAACCTCTACCACCACATAACAACACCCATCGGATTCTGGGCTACTGCGAAGACATACGTAGATTGTTTTCGGTGGCAAAACATTGTGTATGCCATTGCTTGTGGTGTTGGCATTTCCTGTCATTAATCTTTTCTTTTAACATGATGCAGGTACTTATTGGCAGTTTTTTCTAAACACTGATACCAGTAATTTCTTCCTACCAATGTCACTCTTCAGGATACAAGGTAGTAACTTTAAGCCCTCTGACGTCTGCCGGTACCTGCCAATCTGATGTAACATTGTCAATAATTAGTGCGTTTTTACTGGCACAGTTTCACATTAACGTTTAGTCAAGGCAGACTCATATTCGTTGAAACCTTTTCAACCTATCCTTGTCTGACCTCACAATGTTCATTAGTACACCAACAGATACTACGCCCACCTTATCTCATCCTATTTTGATGTTCTGTGACCAGTATTTCGCTAAATGCTCACGGTTCCCACTAAACACTATATTTATCATCAGATGAAGATGACGGGGCCCGTAGTGGTTGTCTGATTCAGGTATCTGACACCTGACTGTTTGGAAGCTGATAGACAAATGTTTGATGAAATGGAAGATATTGTCCTTTGCCAAAAGGCCTCAAGCCTATGAACTCACCTCTACACATCATCCTGAATACGGATGGCTTTATGCGCCCTTGTTAGAATTAAATGCATCTAGACACGCAGACAGAACCGGATCACTACACCCTCCAAAACATTGCCAACATTAATTCCTATTTGCACCAAGCGAAGGTGTTCTTCACTCTCAACCTCATGATGGGTAATACCAGGTGTCCATGAGCCCTAGACTGGTATCAGCAAATACACATTCAATTACATCATCTTAGGGGACAACAGCTTAGGGGACCTCCCTTTTGCGTTTGTTATATGAATGAATTATATATCTTCTGTTTCACCAAAAAAGGAACACCTATATCCCCTATACAACAATCTCTCGACTGCCTATATGTACTTTTGGCGCCGATGAAGTATGGTTCTTAGGTCACCGCATCACTCTTGAAGGCGTCCACTACTTACCTAAGATTATATCAGCTGCTCATAGGCTCCTCATGATCTTGATTGTAAAAGCCCTATAAACATTCTTGGGCATAATAAGCTATCATTACTAGTTTAAGCTAGTCATTCCTGCCACTCTTGCCCACTTGATGCCTCCCTCAAAGGAAAGCCAAAAGACCTAAAGTGTGGTCCCCTTCATGAAGCAGCCTTTTTCAATGAAATGAAGGCCTTATCAAGTGCTGCTGTTTTCACGTTTCCATTGACATACTTATTCTCTCTACTGATATCACTGGCGTTATTACTGGTGCAGTACACGAGCAGATGGTCAATGGCTCACCCCGTCCATTGGCCTTTTTCATTAGAAAACTGTTCAAGGTGGAGTACGGCTACTTTATCTTTGACTATCAAATGCTGGCCATGCAATTGACTGTCTGTCACTTTCACCTATTCTTAGAAGTTAAGCCTTTCGTCATTCACACATACCACATACCGCTGTTTCACACCTTGGCTTGACATTAAAACATCTAGTCCTCCTGTCAACGCCAAACATCTCTCTTTTCTGGATGAATACAACTGCACCTATAAACTCCGCCTTGGTAAAATTAATTGTATTGCCATTACGTGTCAATAAACACATTTACCTGTGATTAGATAAAACAATTTGAAATATGTCCAACGAATAGATCCAGGGTACCTAGCCTAAAAGACATCCTGCCTATTTTTCTGATGGGAAGATGTCACCCTCCACGACTCCAATGCTTCCGTCGTCTGTGATGTCAGTACTTGTAGGCATACCTGATCCCATGCACTGCCAGGCGTTTGATTTAATCTATGGCCTCTCACATTCTACACGTCGGTCTACTGCACACACATTAAAAACAAAGTTGATTTGGCTCAGCATTAATAAGGATGCTAGGATTAGGTGCACACCTGTACTTCATGCTAAGCTTCAAAATTACATGAAAACACGGAATCAGAAGTAGGCAGCTTCTCTCAACCTCAATGTCATTTCATCCACATTCACGTCAATGCCTTAGGCCCTCTACCAACATCACAAGAATACAGTCACCTATTTACTGTCATTAACTTATCTACTCGTTGGCCTAAAGTCATTTCCAAGCAAATTGCAGGATGGATAGCAAGATTGGGTATCCCTGAGCATATTGCCTTAGGCTTCCTTAATTAAAATCCATGGGAAAAAACGAGATATCCATAGATCACCAAAAACATGTATGATTTCTGTAACATGACCCACCTAAGGTTCACCTCTTTAGGCCAGGGCATCGTATTCACATGTACATCTATTTTAAGGGGAAACCATTTCCTGCATTGTAATGATCTCTCTCTCTCTCTCTCTCTCTCTCTCTCTCTCTCTCTCTCTCTCTCTCTCTCTCTCTCTCTCTCTCTCTCTCTCTCTCTCTCTCACCGATAATTAATCGAAAGGTTTGTTCAAGTTTGCCTTGGATGTTTTATATTGTTAAAGTTTTCATGTCATGATATCTTTAATCGTTTGTATATAATCTTGTTATGTCGTGTTAATATATCCGCCATGTCCTGCCCATCCTTCTGTTATGACGTAGTCGCTGTCTGCTACACCTTCAGTATTTATTCTTTACCAAATTTGTCTTTGAAATTCACGAGAAGGATCAGGGCTCTGGTTCCTAAATTTTTGTGTCCTATGTGTAAAAGAAAAAGAATGAGAACACGTTGGAAACAAAGAGATAATTTAGATTAAACCATCTGTAAATTATAAAAATGAATCGGAGGGAAATGGTGCATGATAGAAATCATTAAGCATCGATTAGAAAACTATAAATTTCCTCCAGTGTCAAGCGACATGTAAAATGAATACTTAACTGGAACTCTGTTTATGAAAGGAATTTGAAATTTTCTTTCAGCAATACATTACTAAACACTGAAAACTTAGAGCATAATTTCTACAATATAACTAAGGCAAACTTGGCTAAACCATCCATATAACAAAGAATGTTATGCCTTTTTTATAATACAGGTGAACAGTCATTTACACAATCATGAGACTAGGTCATAATCTATAAGATATTGATTTTAGATGAATAGGGGCATACAATGCGTATTTAATTCTTTTTTTTTTTTTCTAAGAAGAAAATCAATTATAAATATGGAAAGTATTTCTCTTCATTCATGTCTTCATTGGCTAAATTTGGGGAATCCCTGTGACAGTTTTATAAATTATCATATTATATTATTATATTATAAGTTAAACATTTATAAAATCTGACCCAAAGCTTCATTACATATAGCTATTAAAGACGTTGATAAAAAGAATATCTAAGTTTCTATTTTCGTAATTCATTTGTTTTTAAGGGTAAATAAATGTATCATGTATCTGTGAATATGAAACGATAAACTAAATCATTCTCAACTGGAGTGTTTGTGTGAAGTTCACATCCTCTAATCTCCCTCACTTTATTGCTGTCATATTATGCATGTATGATGTCATAAAGTTACATAATCCTTCCTCTTGGTACCAAATGACTTGTTATCCTCAGATGTGTAAATCCATTGTTGCTATCAACACACAGCCGCTTGAGTTATATGAAAAAAAGTAGGCATAAGTCCAAGATATTGGGATCACCGTCATTACACAAATTTTGATATCGCTATTTTTCCTAGGAAAAGTGTTAATTTAGTATCAGTGTGTATCAAACGAGGAGTAATGTAGGAATAAGAATTTTTTGTGGCTGATGATATATCACGTTTTCTTAATAATACATAACATTGTTTAATTTTCATTGTATAAATCATTAACAAAAAGCCTATTAAGCCGATCTCCAAATAATTCTATATAGCAGAGGCATGCAGAGGAAAATATAAAACCCCTTCACGTATATTTTATGCTTAAAAGTGCAGATAAAACTATTATTACTTGACATAAGTAAAGAGCTTAATAATTATACAATATTATATGCATTATATCAATGAAGGTAGAAAGTGGAGTATTATATTCCATTGAGAGGTATCTTGAGGAGAGAAGCAATTCTTGGTAACTTTGCAACGTGAAAGAAAAATGTAGTTGAAATGTGGGTAACTAAGTTGATTATTATGAAGCCAATATTTGCATACACTAACTGCATATGGAGATGAATTACTCATGAAGAGATTGGTAAAGATAATCAGTACAAATTAATCAGTAAAAGCTAAATAAAGAAATGTATATTATGTATAAGACTTAATATATATATATATATATATATATATATATATATATATATATATATATATATATATATATATATATATATATATATATATATATGTATATATATATATATATATATATATATATATATATATATATATATATATATATATATATATTATATATATATATATATATATATATATATATATATATATATATACATACATATATATATATATATATATATATATATATATATATATATATATATATATATATATATATATATTCTTACGAAGCCGAACTAACATGTAAGTAAATAACATAGGGCTATCGTCATTCTTTTATTTGTATTACCACTCAGTTTTCTATATGTAAATTTACGTTATTTTAAGGGTGGAGTTATTTGACAGTACTGTTCTCGTCAGGCGATGATAGTACCATACTTCCTACTGCCACGTATAGCCTATACGAAGGAATTACAGTTTTGTTGATGAATAAAGAATATTAAATGGTTAACAATATGGTCGTTATGTTTACAACTATGTTGTATTATTGTAAAGCATATATCCTGTAAGGAGAACGTGATTGACGATTATTTTGCTTGGGCGGAATCGGTGGATTAAGGCTCGGAATAAATTCTCATTTCTAGCTGACTTATCTTACGAAGCTGGTTTAACATGAAAGTAGAATATTCCATTCACGTAATTTATACGGGTACTTAAGATATGTATAACCAGCTCATGATATGGGCCCCACTCATGGAGGATTAAGTAAATAAATGTAATATCATTATGACAGCTGTCATTCTATTATATGTATTTTAATTCACTTCTGTATATGTAAATTTAGATTATTTCAAAGAATCACAGTTTCATTTCATGTAGTTTGGTTACGTAGTCTTTTGTTATCTTGTTAAAAAGTATGCTGTAGGACACACACGCAGAATAAAGCACAAGGGATTACGTCATGTTTTCACTTGGTTGGAAGAGGCATCAAGGTTCTCAACTAAACTGACTTTTTTTTTTTTCTTAATGTTACAAGATGATGTGGACGGAGTTAGCTGAGAGCGTTGCCCATCACCATACGACAACAGTACCATACTTCCTACTGCCTCCTTTAGCCTTTAATTTTTGCTATTCTGACATACGCTTCGAGAATGTGACTGAAAGTTTCTAGAATCACTGAGGATGACATAAAAGGGCCCACCATATGCATGGAAACAGAAATACAGACTGACATTCCAAAAGAACTGTGCTTCTGACCGTCCTCTAACTGGCGTCTCTTCCATTCATTCATCATATCTAGTACATATCCATGCATAGTTATTTGTTTATGTTACATTTATTGAAATGAAGTGAAATTAATATACGTACTTTTTATCGTGCAGAATTTATTGTTCATTATCGGCCCTGTGTGATTTGGAACAGTGAAGTGCAATTATTTTTGCTTAATCATTCTGTAACCTTGTGTGAGCCCAAAGAAGTTAAGAGTAACAGTTACTCATATGGATATTTAATTATTGTTTATTTCATAAAGTGTTAAAGAGTCAACTGTGTTTCATTAATTGTCAAAATTAAATATTTTCATAAATTAATATCTAGTGAAACAAGTGACTCTTATTTTTCAAGTTGTTTTTTTTTTTTTTTTTTTTTTTTTTTTTTTTTTTTTTTTTTTTGACTCAAAAAACTAAGGTCTAGTTCGTATTATATTTCGAGCGTTTTATATTTGGTGTTAATTTTGAAAGATTTTTTTTCATACAATGTATGTATGTTTGTAAAGTGTGCATTATTTCGATACCAATAATTATTTTAGTGCATTAGTCTTTTGTGTGTGTGTGTGTGGGGGGGGGGGGGGTTCTTAAGTCTAAGGTCTAGTTCAGATTATATTTCGATTGATTTATTTTTAGCGTGATTTTTTTTTATACAATATATGTATTTTTGTAAAGTGTGTATTATTTCAATACCAATAATTATTTCAGTGCCTGGGTCGCATCCCCTGACTAAAAACCAAAGTAAGGGGTTGGTTTAGAAACAATTCTCGTTAAAATTAAACTAATCACCCAATTTCTGGTTTTGGGTGTAACGTAAAGAAACCTTTATATTTTCAGTATTCATATATATTAACGTCTGTTAGTTGCGTAGTATTTTCAGAGCTTGGAGGTCTTCTCGTGGGTATCAAAATTATAAGTGTGTATATACACACACACGCACACACACGCATATATATATATATATATATATATATATATATATATATATATATATATATATATATATATATATATACACACACATACATACATACATACATACATACACACACACACACATATATATATATATATATATATATGTATATATATATATATATATATATATATATATATATATATATATATATATATATATATACATATATACATATATATAAATGTATATATATATATATATATATATATATATATATATATATATATATATATATATATATATATATATACATATATAGAAATGTATATAAATGTGTATATATATATATATATATATATGTATATATATATATATATATATATATATATATATATATGATAATTTTTTTTTTTTTTTGCACATAGTCTTTGGGCGGTTCCGCCTTGGGCTCTGATCCCGAGGTCGTTAAGAGAATCCAGACTTTAATGTATTAATATATATGGCTTATTTGAAATATGAAAGAAACACGTTTAAATGTGCAAAAAAAATATCATTAATCAAATGCCAAGTCCCAAACCTACTAACTAGCTACGATGATGAAGATGGGTTGATTTCAATTATAAGTACAGAAAACCTGAATTTGACAGGTATATGTATAGAAGAATTGTCATTGACTTTTATCTTTCTTCGTAGCGTAGCGGAGTGGTGTGGTCACTGGCATACAGATATCCTGCCGAGGGTTCAAATCCCCGCCGGTCTGATATTATAGTCGTTGGGCGGTTCCGCCTTGGGCTCTGATCCCGAGGTCGTTATGAGAATCCATACTTTAATGTATTAATATATATGGCTTATTTGAAATATGAAAGAAACATGTCTAAATGTGCAAAAAAATTATCATTAATCGAATGCCAAGTCCCAAACCTACCAATTAGCTACAATGGTGAAGATGGGTTGATTTCAATTCTAAGTACAGAAAACCTGAATTTGACAGGTATATGTATAGAAGAATTGTCATTGACTTTTATCTTTCTTCGTAGCGGAGTGGTATGGTCACTGGCATACACATATCCTGGCGAGGGTTCAAATCCCCGCCGGTCTGATATCATAGTCTTTGGGTGGTTCCGCCTTGGGCTCTGATCCCGAGGTCGTTAAGGGAATCCAGACTTTAATGTATTATTATATATGGCTTATTAAATATATATATATATATATATATATATATATATATATATATATATATATATATAAGTGCGTGTGTATATGCGTGTATATTATCCTGAAAGAATAATTTTATTAGTTATTTTATAATACTTCCTGGTAAAATTTCATGATGAAAATTCCAAAACTTCCCTAAGTAAATATGAGTATATATTGAGTTGAGTTCTGTATATTGAATAACTACTTTAACTCATTACCTCATCGACAGCGTATGTATAAACGCATGTGAAATGATAATATGTAACATTTAGCAAGGTAGAATTACAAAACGTTTCAATAAATATCAACCATCAGTAATAAATGAAATAGATTCTGTGATCTACATACGTACCCGGTTCAAGATTTCAAGGAAAATTCTATTGATACGGGAATTATGAGAATAAATGTATTTTATTATTATTATTATTATTATTATTATTATTATTATTATTATTATTATTATTATTATTATTATTATTATCACTAGTTAAGCTACAGTCCTAGTTTGAAAAGCTGAATGTCATATGCCAACGGGCTACAGTATGGGAAAATACCCCAAGGAGGAAAGGAAAAAGGGAAACAGATAGAATAGTCTACCTAAGTGTATCCCCAAGCAAAAGAACTCTAACCTGAGACAGTGGTACAGAGGCAATGGTATTACTCGAAACTAAAGAATGACGGTTTAGTTTTTCCGAGCCCTTCTCCATAATTGTGTATAATGTATAATAAAGACCGAATTCATGTTTCGCAACAGATCAAACACTCATGCGTGTAAAAAAAAAAAAAAAAAAAAAAAAAAAAAAAAAAAATAATAATAATAATAATCACCTGGCCTCAAGTGCAAATTCTTCATGATAAGATTTTTTTCATTTATGCAAACTTTGGATGGGTGTCCAAGTCCAAAACAATTAAAGTATTGGAGGGGCTTTTGCTTGTAAAGACGAACTTTAATCCTTTCAGTTTCAATATCAATATGCACTTTCCATACGTGTAGTGGACACATCTATAGTATTTCATCCTTTCTAATTTCGTGCAGGTCTCTATTAAAGACCACTCTCCTTCCATAAATAAAATCTAGATGACTTTTCATTTCTAATGTAATTTCATCACTGCCTGCCTCTAAGTTAGATAGTATTGGAGACTGCATCGAGGATTTGGCATGGATGGGATGACTATTTTTCCCAAAAAAACGCGATGTATCTCCAGGTGCAATGGCTCATAATTCTTTTCTGAATCAACTTTATTCCCTTAAGGTTCAACTCCAAGACACATTGGTGGTTTTGGCTTTCTTTGTGAAGGCATGGGTACATTTATGTCTTCTTCAAACCAATCAGCAGGTTTGTATACATCTAATTGCTTTGGGACCTTATCACAAAGGGCTCCCATGATGTTAAAGTTCTTGATTTTAATATTACTGATATTACAAACGGAATTAAACGCATCATCATGACTATCAAAAGATATCCATGAGTCCAATTTTGCATCTCAGAGTCTCATCCGTATTTCCTATATCAATCCATAGCACTCACATGCTCCATATATATCATCAAAGTTTGTCTCTAATGGAATATGGGAAACATGAAGGATTTCCTTGTATTACCAAAATTACTAAATTTTTTAACAACAGTAGAGTGGTCCTTTTTAATTCAAAGGTCGTCAACAGAATGTTCCTTAATTAAACTAGCAGAGGTCGTTAACAATGCCGGGGAAGAGACAGCGTTTCCAAGGGAAGGGGGTTCGTTATTTGAAAAATCCATAAAGCAGGGGTCAAGAAGGGGGTCGATTAGTAAGGTTTAACTGCTCGGGAATATTGAGGCATCATACGTCAGATATGAAATTTGGATTTTCCACTATCGCCACAATGAGAGTATACTTCCCAGATGGTCCACTCAATACCATACCCGAAGGGTAGCACAAAGACAGATATGGAGGCACAGGTGTTAGCTGAACCCGCCTGATAGAACCGAAACCAAGAAACTATGGAACCATCCTTCCCGTATCTGTAATGATGGGCTTCCGGTCAAAAGCCAAGAGTCCTACCTCAAGCATTAGATCCCCCTGGATTTCAAAGACCCAACACTTCAAGATAGTACCGCACAATCTTCGGAATGACTGAGATCATCCAATACTCTGACACAAAGTTTTGAATGCAAATACCTCCCAATCGCAACACCTCCTCCAATTAATCAAAGCAAGCAGCAATAACGGATGTGTAAAAATCCATACATTGGCTATAATAGATTTAGAAACATCCAAACCCCCAAAAGTCAAATTAATTAATAAATATTTATGTATATATACATACATATAATAAGAAAAATTTTCCTTATAGAGTTGGGAAAGCAACACGGAAGAAAGAGTGTAAGATCAGGAAAAGGCCGAAGTAATATTGAGAGATAGAAAAAGAGGACAGAAAGAGAAATTCAGATTCAAATTGTGGGAGCAAGTTTGAGAGCCCTTTTGCCCGTCACCAAGTTCCAGCACGGGAATGATATGCCGTGCTGATGCTCTATGTCTTCACCAAGGCATTCTCTCAATAGGAGGGTATATATATATATATATATATATATATATATATATATATATATATATATATATATATATATATATATATATATATATATATATATATATATATATATACAGTATATATATATATATATATATATATATATATATATATATATATATATATATATATATATATATATATATATATATATATATATACTCAAATAAGTCATATATTTTGGATATTTTAATGTCTGGATTCTCTTAACGACCTCGGGATCAGAGTCCCAGGCAAAATCACACAAAGACAAAAGCTTGTGACCGGCCGGGAGCCAAAACCTGGTAGGCAAACTTGTATAGACAGTGACTTACCACTTGGCCATTATTTATATGTAATTTCAGTCAATTTTACTTCCAAATTTTATTCAACCTAGCCATAGTCTAATTTAATTTTATCAATCTTTCATCAAACTTAAATTCTAAACATCCTGTACTAGAGATCATATTTCCTAAATACTTAAATGATTCCATCCCATTAACCCTTTCTCCTTCCAATGATATTTCATCTTCCATTGCACATTCTGTTCTATTCTTACAGACTTAATCAAATTTATATATTTAGAGAAACTCCATAATAACACAGGACTCTCTGATATTGGCCGTACACACTGTTTTTTTTTTTTCTTTTCAATATACCATTAATGCCATCAATACTGGATTTTTATATTCCAGACATTACTGTACCACATATCTTAAACTGAAAATTCGGTCAGTACAACTTCTACCTTTTCTAAATCTATCTTGTTCATATATCAGCTTTTCATCAATCTTTACTTCCTTCTTTTTAATATTAGCATACTATATATCTTCATGACAACTGACGTAAGTGCGATCTCTGTAATTATTGCAATTACCCAGATATCCTTATTATGCCATTTCACCAACACTCCTAGCTCATATTCATCAGGTTTTGCCTCTTTTCGACAGATTCTACGATATAATTTTGTAAGTATTCTGGAAGTCACCTGATTTTACATCAAAATCATCTCAACGGTAATCCATGGTATCCAGGGGATTTCCATCTTATTTTTTTTTATGACATTTTCAACTTCAAACACATTTAATTCATTCATGGGCACATCAAGGTCTTCCATAGCGTCAGATATATCAATCAAATTATTCCATTCACAAACACACACACACACACACACACATATACATACACACACACACACGCATATATATATATATATATATATATATATGTGTGTGTATGTATATATATATATATATATATATATATATATATATATATATATATATATATATATATAATTGTTGCTAATAGTCCACTGCAGATTAAAAACGTCTGACATGTCCTAACACTTGCGACGGTTTAGGGTTTTTTTTTTTGTCAGTTTTTGCCCCCCAACTTCCTTAGTTTGTCGATATTTTTTCTGGTCTTCCTTCCTTTCCTTCTTTTCTAATCTCTAGGAACCCATTCTGTTATTCTTAATGTCCATTCATTGTTGGCCATTCTCAATATATGTTCTGCCTATGTACATTTATTGTTTTTTTTTTTCTTTTTTTTACAAGTTGTTCAAATATACTGTACCTTGTTTTGCTCTCGTATCCATGTTGCTCTTTTTCTGTCGCTTAATGTCATTCCCATGATTATTCTTTCCACAGCTTTTTAAGTTGTAACTAAATTATGTTTTAAGGAATTAGTGAGGCTCCAAGTTTCTAATACATAAGTTAATACTGGTAGGATCATCTCAATAAATACTTTTTTTTAGAGAAAGTGGCGTTTTGCCTTATATAATCTAATTTGGTTTA
>NC_090740.1:88425186-88432686 GCF_036898095.1 Palaemon carinicauda
AAAAAAAATTGAATTGTTTGCAAGAGTGTAGCCTCAAGCAAGAGATGCCTAACCCACGACAGTGGAAAACCATGGTACAGGTGTGGCACTACCCATGACCAGATATCCATGGTTTGATTTTGGAGTGTCCTTCTCCAAGAAGAGCTGCTTACCACAGCTAAGATTTTCTTCTACCCTTAGAAGAGGAAAGTGGCCGTTGAACAATTACAGTGCAGTAGTTATCCTCGTGCGGGAAGAATTGTTTGGTACTTTCAGCGTTGTCAAGGGGTATGAGGAAAGAAAAATGTGTAAAGAATAGGCCAAACTATTCTGTGTATGTGTCAGCAAAGATAGAATGAGCTGTAACCAGAGAGAGAGAGAGATCCAATGTAGTACTGTCAGGCCAGTATAAAACCTTTTTATTACTTTACATACTTCTTCTATGGCTTTTATGAAAAAAAAAACAAGAAATTATTCTCATTATTTAATAACATGAAACACACATGACAGGTGCTATTGTGAGGGTTGAGAAAGACTAAAGAAATTGTCAAGCTTTTTTAATGAAGAATATTTATTTGTTATATGCGCAAATTTAGACACCAGCTGGCCCCCTGGACGAATTAACGCGTGAGTGAAGATACCACTGTAGTACATTTATTTCCAATGCACTCACGAACTTGAAAACAAAAATGGTGATGTTTGTCCTTCGTAGTGCACATATGTTACACACACACTCATACATTGTAGTGCTCTCTCTCTCTCTCTCTCTCTCTCTCTCTCTCTCTCTCTCCTCTCTCTCTCTCTCTCTTTTAGTGGCAGTATAAAAACATATTCAAGCTGGCCATTGCATATTTTATATTTGTTAATTTTTTATATCATCATTATTCTCAACCATTTATACATTTAGCTTGCAATGTCGTGTTAATAAACCAGCCATGTTCAATCAGACTCTCTGTTGAGAACTAATCGCTTCCTGCCTCATTGGTGACCTTGGAGTGACCAGCTACCTTCCAACTACCAACTCACTATTGTACTCTACACATTGACGATGCCACCACCCACCGAGCCTGAAATTGAAATTGCAGCGTTTCGCCAATAGAACTGCATTTGCCTGGTTTTAGCAGCAATTCAGACTATTTCCTCGCAGCTATCACCTAAGAAACTTTCTCAAAAACCTAAGATGACTTTTGTGAACAAGGTGATGCCTCAATAGAGTAAGATGCACCGAAATCCTGCCTACTGAGCAGAACTCATTATCACCAGCCACCTGTATAGCCAAGCTCTAACAGCTCTCTTACCACTTGTTCAGGGACCAATAGGCTTTGCTTACCCTCATTCAAGTGACTAGTATCGCTCGCCTGCATCTTGCCTCAGATGATGAGAACCTTAAAAAGGAACCTTAATCATTTCCTTTGGGGTACAACACCTACCTGAATCTGTATGGGTCACCATCCCCGATGTCGATACTTTACCCATAATATTCCTGATGAACAAAGTTCAGGCCCATATGGGCAACCACTTTACCACTTTCAAGACCTTCATTGATGCCTCCACTCCTGAGAAAGAGGATTAGCATTCAAAAGTGACAGAAGTTCTTGTAAATGTGGTTGGTCACAGGCTCAATAATCCCTGTGACAAGCCACAGTGGCAACAAAGCTGCCCACTATCCATACATGCCGGCCCTTACTCAAACCCTAACCAACAACCTCTACAACCACATAACAACACCCATCGGATTCTGGGCTACTGCGAAAACATATGTAGATTGTTTTGGGGGCAAAACAATGTGTATGCCATTGCTTGTGGTGTTGGCATTTCCTGTCATTAATCTTTTCTTTTAACATGATGCAGGTACTGATTTGCAGTTTTTTCTAAACACTAATACCATTAATTTCCTCCTACCAATGTCACTCCTCAGGATACAAGGTAGTAACTTTAAGCCCTCTGACGTCTATGGGTAGCTGCCAATCTGATGTAACATTGCCAATAATTAGTGTGTTTTTACTGGCCCAGTTTCACATTAACGTTTAGTCAACGCAAACTAATATTCGTTGAAACCTTTTTCAACCCATCCTTCTCTGACCTCACAATGTTCATTAGCGCACCAACAGATACTACGCCCACCTTATCGCATCCTATTTTGATGTTCTGTGACCAGTATTTTGCTAAATGCTCTCGGTTCCCACTAAACACTATATTTATCATCAGATGAAGATGATGGGGCCCGTAGTGGTTGTCTGATTCCGGTATCTGACACCTGACTGTTTGGAAGCTGATAGACAAATGTTTGCTGAAATGGAAGATATTGTCCTTTGCCAAAAGGCCTCAAGCCTATGAACTCACCTCTACACATCATCCTGAATAAGGATGGCTTTATGCGCCATTGCGAGAATTACATGCATCTAGAGACGCAGACAGAACCGGATCACTACACCCTCCAAAACATTGCCAACATTAATTCCTACTTGCACCAAGCGAAGATGTTCTTCACTCTCAACCTCATGATGGGTAATACCAGGTGTCCATGTGCCCTAGACTGGTATCAGCAAATACACATTAAATTACATCATCTTAGGAGACAACAGCTTAGGGGACCTCCCTTCTGCGTTTGTTATATGAATGAATTACATATCTTCTGTTTCACCAAAAAGGGAACACCTATATCCGCTACACAACACTCCGACTGCCTATATGTACATTTGGCGCCGATGAAGTATGGTTCTTAAGTCACCGCATTAATCTTGAAGGCGTCCACTACTTACCTAAGATTATATCAGCTGCTCATTGGCTCCTCATGATCTTGACTGTCAAAGCCCTATAAACATCCTTGGGCATAATAAACTATCATTACTAGTTTAAGCTAGTCATTCCTGCCACTCTTGCCCACTTGATGCCTCCCTCAAAGGAAAGCCATAAGACCTAAAGTGTGGTCCCCTTCATGAAGCAGCCTTTTGTAATGCAATGAAGGTCTTATCAAGTGCTGCTGTTCTCACGTTTCCATTGACATACTTATTCACCTTCTCTCTACTGATATCACTGACATTATTACCGGTACAGTACACGAGCAGGTGGTCAATGGCTCACCCCATCCATTGGCATTTTTCAGTAGAAAACTGTTCAAGGTTGAGTGCGGCCTACTTTATATTTGACTATCAAATGCTGGCCATACATTTGACTGTCCGTCACTTTCGCCTATTCTTAGAAGGTAAGCCTTGTGTCATTCACGCATACCACATACCGCTGTTTCACACCTTGGCTTGACATTAAAACCTCTAGTCCTCCTGTCAACGCCAAACATTTTCTCTTTGTGGATGAATACAACTGCACCTATCAACTCCGCCTTTGTAAAATTAATTGTATTGCCGTTACGCTGTCAATAAACACATTCACCTGTGATTAGATAAAACAATTTGAAATATGTCCAACGAATAGATCCAGGGTACCTAGCCTAAAAGACATCCTGCCTATTTCTCTGATGGGAAGATGTCACCCTCCACGACTCCAAAGCCTCCGTCGTCTGTGATGTCAGTACTTGTAGGCATACCTGATCCCATGCACTGTCAGGCGTTTGATTTAATCTATGGCCTCTCACATTCTACACGTCGGTCTACTGCACACACATTAAAATCAAAGTTGATTTTGCTCAGCATTAATAAGGATGCTAGGATTAGGTGCACACCTGTACTTCATGCTAAGCTTCAAAATTACATGAAAACACGGAATCAGAAGTAGGCAGCTTCTCTCAACCTCAATGTCGTTTCATCCACATTCACGTCAATGCCTTAAGCCCCCTAAGAACATCACAAGAACACAATCACCTATTTACTGTCATTAACTTATCTACTCGTTGGCCTAAATTCATTTCCAAGCAAATTGCAGGATGGATAGCAAGATTGGGTATCCCTGAGCATATTGCCTTAGGCTTCCTTAATTAAAATCCATGGGAAAAAAACGAGATATCCATAGATCACCAAAAACATGTATGATTCCTGTAACATGACCCACCTAAGGTTCATCTCTTTAGGCCAGGGCATCCTATTCACATGTACATCTATTTTACTCTCTCTCTATCTCTCACCGATAATTGATATAAAGGCTTGTTCAAGCTTCCCTTGGATGTTTTACATTATTAAAGTTTTCATGTCATTATATCTCTAATCGTTTGTATATAAGCTTGTTATGTCGTGTTAATATATCCGCCATGTCCAGCCCATCCTTCTGTTATGACCTAGTCGCTGTCTGCTACACCTCCAGTATCTATTCTTTACCAAATTTTTCTTTGAAATTGACGGGAAGGATCAGGGCTCTGGTTCCTAAATTTTTGTGTCCTATGTGTAAAAGAAAGAGAATGAGAACATGTTGGAAACAAAGAGATAAATTAAATTAAACCATCTGTAAATTATAAAACTGAATCTGAGGGAAATGCTGCACGATAGAAATCATTAAGCATCGATTATAAAATTATATATTTCCTCCAGGGTCAAACGACATGTAAAATGAATACTTAACTGGAACTCTGTTTATGAAAGGAAATTGAAATCTTCTTTCAGCAATACATTACTTAACACTGAAAACTTAGAGCATAATTTCTACAATATAACTAAGGCAAACTTGGCTAAACCATCCATATAACAAAGAATGTTATGCCTTTTTTATAATACAGGTGAACAGTCATTTACACAATCATGAGACTAGGTCATAACCTATAAGATATTGATTTTAGATGAATAGGGGCATACTATGCGTATTTAATTTTTTTTTTCTAAGAAGAAAATCAATTATAAATATGGAAAGTATTTCTCTTTATTCATGTCTTCATTGGCTAAATTTGGGGAATCCCTGTGACACTTTTATAAATTATCATATTATATTATTATATTATAAGTAAAACATATATAAAATCTGACCCAAAGCTTCATTACATATTGCTATTAAAGACGTGGATAAAAAGAATATCTAAGTTTCTATTTTCGTAATTCATTTGTTTTTATGGGTAAATAAATGTATCATGTATCTGTGAATATGAAGCGATAAACTAAATCATTCTCATCTGGAGTGTTTGTGTGAAGTTCACATCCTCTAATCTCCCTCACTTTATTGCTGTCATATTAAGCATGTATGATGTCATAAAGTTACATAATCCTTCCTCTTGGTACCAAATGACTTATTATCCTCAGATGTGTAAATCCATTGTTGCTATCAACACACAGCCGCTTGAGTTATATGAAAAAAAGTAGGCATAAGTCCAAGATATTGGGATCACCGTCATTACACAAATTTTAATATCGCTATTTTTCCTAGGAAAAGTGTTAATTTAGTATCAGTGTATATCAAACGAGGAGTAATGTAGGAATAAGAATTTTTTGTGGCTGATGATATATCACGTTTTCTTAATAATACATAACATTGTTTAATTTTCATTGTATAAATCATTAACAAAAAGCCTATTAAGCCGATCTCCAAATAATTCTATATAGCAGAGGCATGCAGAGGAAAATATAAAACCCCTTCACGTATATTTTATGCTTAAAAGTGCAGATAAAACTATTATTACTTGACATAAGTAAAGAGCTTAATAATTATACAATATTATATGCATTATATCAATGAAGGTAGAAAGTGGAGTATTATATTCCATTGAGAGGTATCTTGAGGAGAGAAGCAATTCTTGGTAACTTTGCAACGTGAAAGAAAAATGTAGTTGAAATGTGGGTAACTAAGTTGATTATTATGAAGCCAATATTTGCATACACTAACTGCATATGGAGATGAATTACTCTTGAAGAGATTGGTAAAGATAATCGGTACAATCTAATCAGTAAAAGTTAAATAAAGAAATGTAAATTATGTATAGGACTTAAAATATATATAAATATATATATGTATATATATATTATATAATATATATATATATTCTTACGAAGCCGAACTAACATGTAAGTATATAACATAGGGCTATCGTCATTCTTTTATTTGTATTACCACTCAGTTTTGTATATGTAAATTTACGTTATTTTAAGGGTGGAGTTATTTGACAGTACTATTCTCGTCAAGCGATGATAGTGCCATACTCCCTACTGCCACGTATAGCCTATACGAAGGAATTACAGTTTATTCAGATCAAAATTATTTAACTGTTGTTGATGAATGAAGATTAATAATGAATGGCTAACAAGATGGTCGTTATGTTTACAACTATGTTGTATTAAGGCTCGGAATAAATTCTCATTTCTAGCGGACTTATCTTACGAAGCTGGTTTAACATGAAAGTAGAATATTTCATTCACATAATTTATACGGGTACTTAAGATACGTATAACCAGCTCATAATATGGGCCCCACTCATGGAGAATTAAGTAAATAAATGTAATATCATTATGACAGCTGTCATTCTATTATTTGTATTTTAATTCACTTCTGTATATGCAGATTTACATTATTTCAAAGAATCACAGTTTTAGTTCACGTAATTTGGTTGCGTAGTCTTTTTTAATCGTGTTGAAAAGTATGCTGTATGACACACACGAAAAATAAAGCACAAGGGATTACGTCATGTTTTCACTTGGTTGGAAGAGGCATCAAGGTTCTCAACTAAATTGCCTTTTTTTTTATTTTTTTTTTTTTTTATGTTACAAGATGATGTGGACGGAGTTAGCTGAGAGCGTTGCCCATCACCATACGACAACAGTACCATACTTACTACTGCCACCTTTAGCCTTTAATTTTTGCTATTATGATATACGCTTCGAGAATGTGACTGAAAGTTTCTAGAATGACTAAGGATGACATAAAAGGGCCCACCATATGCATGGAAACAGAAATACAGACTGACATTCAAAAAGAACTGTGCTTTTGATCGTCCTCTAAGTGCGTCTCTTCAATTCATTCATTATATCTAGTACATGTCCATGCATAGTTATTTGTTTATGTTTCATTTATTGAAATGAAGTGAAATTAATATACGTACATTTTATTGTGCAGAATTTATTGTTCTTGATCGGCCCTGTGTGATTTGGAACAGTGAAGTGCAATTATTTTTGCTTAATCATTCTGTAACCTTGTGGGAGCCCAAAGAACGTAAGAGTAACAGTTACTCATATGGATATTTAATTATTGTTTATTTCATAAAGTGTTAAAGAGTCAACTGTGTTTCATTAATAGTCAAAATTAAATATTTTCATAAATTAATATCTAGTGAAACAAGTGACTCTTATTTTTTAAGTGGTTTTTTGGACTCATGAAACTAAGGTCTAGTTCAGATTATATTTCGAGAGTTTTATATTTGGTGTTAATTTTGAAAGATTTTTTTTTTCATACAATGTATGTATTTTTGTAAAGTGTGTATTATTTCGATACCAATAATTATTTTAGTGCATTAGTCTTTTTTTTTTTGGGGGGGGGGGTGTGTTCAGATTATATTTCGATTGATTTATTTTTGGCGTGATTTTTTTTTTTATACAATTTATGTATTTTTGTAAAGTGTGTATTATTTCAATACCAATAATTACTTCAGTGCCTGGG
>NC_090740.1:88442686-88450186 GCF_036898095.1 Palaemon carinicauda
ACGCAAGCGGGTCTTTGTCTTAGTACACCAGAAACGAGATATGAGTTCTTTAATTTTTTCTATATATATTACATATTCGAAAACAGAAATTTATTCTTTAAAAAATAGTTTCTTAATATCATTAGGGTCATATACTGTAATTCTAACCAAATAAAAAATTATAATAAATTGTGTATAAGAATAACTTCCAGTGCATTACATGATCGTTGGGGCATAGGTCTCTCTTCTCAAGTATGAGATTCAAACTTTATATTTAGATTAAGGTTTGCTGTACCCCAAAATGTACTAAATTTAACCGTAGCTCAAGTTTGCATTCCTCATGATAAGTATTTTCACCTTTCAAATAGCTTTCAAGAAAATAAAGAAAAAAAAAGCAAAACTATTTTGGAATTAAAGGAAAATTTCACACCCTTATATATACATACATATATACATATATATATATATATATATATATATACTGTGCAGCTATGCATTTGCGTCTGCAGATATATATTTCATTTAATGATATATTTAATCAGGTATGAGGCTTATATTTTATAAGTTATATAGTTGTAACATTTATTAATTGCTATAACTCATAAGATTATATTGAAAACAAAGCAAATTTATAATAAACTTAATATAGTACATAAACATATAGGAATTTTCTTAAAAATTATTAATAATTATAAATCATTAGAAACTATTTTAATATATAAGGACATACACCGAGAAATTCCTGATCTTCGCAGGAACCCTATGAAATGCCATACTCTGATTCTTAAATGTTCCTCAAACATCAACAGGAGCCTTTCTAAGATCTAAAAGGGCCTTTGTCGTCTTGGAAGTCTTCCAAATGATTTCCCTACGACTCCTCGAGATGACCCTCGGCATCTAACTTTCCACGCACTTAGACATTGCTAAAGGAAAAGAGTCCAAAGATGATTGTTCCCCTCGGATTGTTTAGTAACTGCTTCTACAGCCAGAAAAATATAGAACATTGTGTTTTACTATAACACAACTGATATTGGATGTCTATTGTGTAGGCTTTCAAAATCTGTGAGACATGAAAACCAGAGTCTGTTGAATGATTTTATGAGAGAGAGAGAGAGAGAGAGAGAGAGAGAGAGAGAGAGAGAGAGAGAGGGAGAGAGAGAACTATTTAGTGAAAATATTGCATCCAAGTTCTGATTAGATTTAATAAGTATTATATTACATATCTTCATGTCACCAAAATATTTTGACGTTACTTAATCATCTAAATTATATAAGTTTTGTTTGTGTTGGATTTTGGTAGATATTTTCCTCTCCAAGAATAGTTTAGTTATCGTTTTCTACGTGCAAGAGAGAGAGAGAGAGAGAGAGAGAGAGAGAGAGAGAGAAGTACGTATATATTGGTGACTTGACTTATTATGAGAGAGAGAGAGAGAGAAGAGAGAGAGAGAGAGAGAGAGAGAGAGGGATAATAAGTCAAGACACCAATATATACGTACTTCTCTCACTGAGAGAGAGAGAGAGAGAGAGAGAGAGAGTGAGAGAGAGAGAGAGAGAGAGAGAGAGAGAGAGAAGTACGTATATGTCGGTGACTTGACTTATTATCTCTCTCTCTCTCTCTCTCTCTCTCTCTCTCTGTATGTATATATATATATATATATATATACATATATATATATATATATATGTACATATATATACATTTATATACATAATATATATATATATATATATATACATATATATATATATATATATATATATGTATATATATATATATATATATACATATATATATATTTATATATATATATATCAATCAATCAATCAATCAATCAATCAACTTTATTTCGTATACTTAATATACATAGATAAATACAATTCTGTATAATATACATTAGTAGGAAAAACTTATTTTTTAGCTATAAAAGCAAAAATAAGGAATAAACAATATAATTTTAAAAATCCTAATCGCCAAAAATTAAAAACGTAAAATTTTGAGATGACAATTTATCTACATAAAACACTATTTCTATTTTAGAATAAAAAAGAAAAGGAAATATTAGAGATAGAAATATAACCTCATCATTTGTCAGCAGATATAAACGATATAGAATAAGTTTAAAATAGATAAATAAGTAAGTAAAATTAGAATGACTTTTTGAACTATGAATTAGTTTTATCAATAAAAAGAAGGGGTTTCTGAATACATTGAAAATTTTCATTTCATAAAAGGATAAATAGTCTTATAATGCATAAGATACAAAATTATATAAAATTATCTAAAAAAATACAAAAATATGCATTTAAAGATCCCAATAAATTCACTATGACAAAGATATAAACCAAAAGTTACATACTAGTATGTACAAACTCATAGCTACATCAACTATATTTTTTTTTCTTTCTTTTTTTTGATACATGATATCCCCTATAAATGACCAACTTCAGTTCCCGAGCGAACATCATGCATCTGCACCCAGTGAAGACGAGACCCTATACAATCAATGTCATTTTCAAAAAAATCAACACCAAACACTCCCCCCAAGGTAAGTTAACAATGAACAAAAAATCTCACCGTCTCGTAGAAAGCTCATACCAAGTCGAAGAATATGATTTGAAGTTTTAAAAAGTCTTTCAAAATACCTGGCTTGCACATAAAAAACATGAGGTCTTAATAATAGCTTATTGCACATATCAGCCACATCACGACTGCTTGAACATATAGGCAGCCCAACCATCTTCTTTAATGCTTTACCGTAAGCTACTTCAAACCCTTTAAAAATCTGCTTTTTTAATATTTTGCCAATATTCCAAACAGATAGTCCATAATCAGGATTACAATAAGAATTAAAAAGGTACAAAAATACTTCAATAGATATATTATTAAAATTCGAAAAAGCCAATTAAATTTAAAATAAAAAGAATTTAGCCCTGACTTTGACATCCGAAATATCCATTAAGGTCATTTCCAATGTGAAAAACCTAAATATTTATAACCCTCTACTACTTCCAACTCATCATCTCCAAGAGTTACCTTCACTGGGTTTGAAACCAAACCAGCCCTTTTGAATATCATACATTTTGTTTTATTTGTGTTTACAATTAGTTTCACCTTTTCAATTTTTCTTTTTAAATTTTCATATAATAGGCTTATATTATCTTTGGTATCAGCCAACAAAACAATGTCATCAGCATAGGCTATGATGTTCACTCGTAATACACCCAATTTGCATCCTTTATCTATTTTTACAATTTCTTCCAAAATATGGTCAATATACAATTTAAATAGAAAAGGAGAAAGTATACCTCCCTGTCTAACACCAATATCTATATAATTCCCTTTATTCCCATTCCATAAAACTCGTGCTCTTTGGTTTCTCATGTAATTCATTAGAAGTAGAACAATATCTGGTGGTACATTTCTTTTATTCATTATATCACCCAACAAGGAAATTATTAACGGTATCAAAAGCCCTAGAAAGGTCGGTGAACAGGCCAAAAGCTTTTTCCCCCATTCTTGTGTATCTGTTTATTAATTCCTTAAACAGTAAGCATGCATAACTAGTGGAAGTTCCCTCTTTAAACCCAAACTGCAATGAATAAAAACTATTTTTTTCTTCCATAACATCTAAAAGATGCATTTCAAAGAGTTTCACGATAAGTGACGACTGGCATCACCGGACGATAGTTCGATGATTCAGAAACATTTCCTTTTAGGTCCTTTATTGTAGGATTAATATCCCCGCCAAGTAATTCCAGAGGGAAGTAACAATGACCATAACAGGCGTTCATAAAATCACACAGCAAACTCAAAAACTGATCACTATCCCTTTTCAATAAAATAGCATGAATTCCGTCATGACCAATTCCATTTTTAAGTTTTTTAATCAACCTTTTTAACGTATCTAATGATATCTTAATGTTGAATTTTCTGTTATTTATCCAATATTCATTTAATTTCAATAGTAGCTCATTTTCTGGGAGTTCATTTGAACTGTTCAAATCAAACGATAGAAATTTGTTATTAAAAATCTGTATTATATTTTTTATATTATTTTCCCCATCAATTATTTCTGATTGTTTCGCTTTCTTATTCTTTTTCCTTACATCCCCCCAGAATTGTTTCATATCTTTGTCCTCAAATTTTTCTTTGAATCGATAAAGACCTCTCAGCAAATTCATTTCTCTTACATTAATTTAATGCCTCTTTGAAAATTTTGCGACTTCCCCTCATTTGATCGAAATCTGGGCCAGCATGTATTTTTCCTGACCGTAACCACTTCAAATATTCCCATTCTGGCAGTTTTGTATTACATTTTACATTACGATTCCATCCAGGTATCACTTTATATTTACATTTTCTCTTTATTACCCTTGAGTAAAGAGAGCTTTCCTCTTTTACAGACATTGTAAGTGCAGAGTTAAAACAATCAATTTCCCTGAGATGTTTACAATCTCTACAACTCAAAGAACAGCAGTCAAATGATGCATTACTTACAAAGCTACCCACTCTAGACATCACATTTCCTCCAATAAGGCAAAGTTCATTTGAAGAAAGTTTATCCCAGTCAACATAGTACCTAATTTTTCCGTCTTCAGGACCTAAATATGATGGTGTACAAGGATTTCCAGCATCAACAACCACTTCAGCTTCTACTGGCAAATGGTCCGAACCAATTATATCATACAATACTCTGATATTCTTCACATAGGTATCATTTTCCTTTTTCCCAACTATATGGTCTAACCATTTGGTATAGCTACCCTCAAAGGACAAAAATGTGAAAGTAGAGTCATCCAGAGCACACACATCAAAGCATTCAAGTTGATTATCTTTCATAAAATCCGTCAAGTGATTCCATGAGCGACCAGAAAAAGGGTCTGCATTAAAATCACTAATAAAAAAATATAGAATCATATCTAATCTCAGTTAAAATATATTCAAGATAACTAAGTGAAGCCAAATAATCATTCAAAGTCTCTATTCTACAAATATCGCTTCGGATATATACATTTACAAAAACACGTAATTTTTGGTTATAAAGAACGGACATTACAATAAGATCCTTCTCTATAATAATCTTTTTGATATGAAGAGAAGAACTCTTTTTCCAAAGACAAGCTAACCCACCCCCACACCTACCGGAAAAAGACTCAATAGCTTTCTCCGAATAGACTGCCGGTGACCCTATTACTTCATAATGCTCATCAATAAACTGTAAATCACCAAGTCTGTTTTCTGTAACAAATGTTTCTTGTAAAAATATAAAATCATACTGTCTTACTGCAAGCTCTCTGACCAGATTAATATTTTTCGCCAGAGAGCAACAATTAAATGTACAAAGTTTCAATGCCATGATAAATAGAAAGCAAAGGTACAAATATCAACAATGATATAAAATAAACAAAATGTTTACACTAATATATCAAAAATTTGTCTTAGTGTCTCTTTTTGTAATATTTGTTTACTATGACCCCTTCAGGCTATGACTCTGAGTCAAATAAGCTTTCCCTTTCGTCTAAATTTACTGTTAGTTTAAAAGCTTTGCTCTCTGAACTGAAGATTTCCAGTTCTTCTATCTAAATAACATTTATATCAAAGACTTCTTTAACAAAACTTTTAATATCATTTGAGTCAACTTCCGTATCCACTCTTCCAACAAAAACATCAACAGTTTTTTTCACTCCTTTGAACGAGTGGTGACCCGCTTTTTTAACACCAGTCACTTTAAAATTTCGTTGTCTACGATTCTTAACTTGACTGTTTCTCTGAGTTTTTGCTGTAGGTTTATTTTTCTTTCCAACGACTGTCGAACCCTCTTCTTCACTTCTTCGACTATCTGCATCTTCTCTGTAGGCTGATAAATTCTGCACATTTACACGTGTTTTTTCATATTCAAATAAGCCATATATATATTTGATACATTAATGTCTGGATTCTCTTAACGACCTCGGGAACAGATCCCCAGGCGAAATCACATAATGACAAGAGCTTGTGACCGGTCGGGAATCGAACCCTGGTCGGCAAGCTTGTATAGACAGTGACTACCACTTGGCCACGAAGAAAGATAAAAGTCAATGGACAATTTCTTCTCTACTTATACTGTCGAATTCAGGTGTTTTGTACTTAGAATTGAAATCAACCAATCTTCACCATCGTAGCTAATTAGTAGTTTGTCACTTGGCATTCGATTAATGATAAATTTTGCACATTTAAACGTGTTTTTCATATTCAAATAAGCATATGTATTTTTGATACATTAATGTCTGGATTCCCTTAACAACCTCTGGATCAGAGCCCCAGGCGAAATCACACAAAGACAAGAGCTTGTAACCGGCCGGGAAACGAACCCTGGTCGGCAAGCTTGTATAGACAGTGACTAAACCACGTGGCCACGAAGAAAGATAAAAGTCAATGACAATTCTTCTATACTGTATACCTGTCGAGATTCAGGTGTCTATACAAGCTTGCCGACTAGGTTTCGATTCCCGGCCGGTCACAAGCTCTTGTCTTTGTGTGATCTAAAATCCTGATCTGGAACCGGATCATCAAAAGTGAATGGAGTCCCCGCCTATTACCTAAGATCTAACTGTGGTGCAAAATTTCGTCAAATTCCGTTGTGTAGTTTTTACATAGTCTTGTCCGCAGACACACAGACAAATGAATAAATAAATGAATGAACCGACTCGAAAATATAACATCGTTCACCGGAGGTAATAATAATAATAATAATAATAATGAATAATAATAATATATAATAATAATAATAATAATATAATAATAATAATAATAATAATAATAATAATAATAATAATAATATAGAGAAAAGAAGTTAATTCAAAATAAATTTACATATTTAGGAGTTCAATATATCATCTTTGAACCTGTAAATATACAGATATATCTTTATTTCAAACTCGCCAGATATTTCTTAAATTCAAATGGAATGATGTAAGCTATGAATTTATTGATAAAAATTTATGTTCTTATGATCTAATTCCTGTACGTAATGGTTGAGGTTATATATATCTCCATATATGTAATGCTCCATCCTCCATGCATCCTTTTCGAACAATGATTTTCTCTACATACTCCAAATCTTCGATATTATATATTCTATACTACTACTACTACTACTACTACTACTACTACTAATAATAATAATAATAATAATAATAATAATAATAATAATAATAATAATAATAATAATAATAATAATAAATAGCTAGATTAGTAATAAAAGTAATAGATTGTTTATAAGGTAATTTAACTTTCATCTTTTTATCCTTTTTTTGCAATTTTGTCAAAGGCTGCCTATAACGGAAATATTCCCTCTATCTCTTACAACTCCTTTTATATTCAAAAGATAGATTCGTATAGTACTGTGTGATTTCAACATATCTCTTGGATAAGACTTTACCCAGACAGCTCCCCATGCCAAATCTATGTTAGGTTGACGTACTAATGGTCTAGTTTCCCGAGTTTTTAATATTTATTATATGGTCTGTAGAGCTATTAAG